>NW_026692920.1:0-74270 GCF_021218885.2 Marmota monax
TGTTACTAGCTCTAAATACCACCCTAAACTTAAACAAAACTTTAAGAGTAACCCTAGCAATAATTCAAGTCATAACCCTAACCTTAAAGTTAACCCTGAACCTGACTGATACCCTAACAGTCACCCTAGCTCTAAACACAGCCCTCACCTTAAACCAAACACTAACAGTAATCCTAGAAATTATTTGAGTCCTAACCCTAACCGTAAAACCAACTCTCATGCTGACTCATATCCTAACAATTAACCTAGCTCTAAATATTACCCTAACCTTAAACTGAAACCTAACACTAGACCTACCCCTACCCCTAACCCTAAATCTAACCCTTATTTTAACCCTAGCTCTGACATTAGCCAAAGCCAAAATCTAGCTCTAACCCTAACACAAAAACTAGACCTAATCCGAGCTCTAAACCTATATTTAACCTTAACCCTAACCCAAACTCTAGCATTAACCCTATCTCTATGGCTATCCCTTAACCTAAGAATAACCCTAAACCTAATGGTAACCATAGACCTATCTCTGATCCTTAGGCTAATGAAAACCTTAGCACTATTAATAGTCCTAATCCTAGCCCTCATTCTAGCTCTAACCCTATCCCAAATCCTAACACTAACCCTGACCCTTATTCTGAATATAACAATAACCCTAGGTCTAAAACTGACCCTAACCCTGGACAAAACCCTAACACTAGACCTAGACCTAAATCGAATCCTAAATCTAGCCTTAACACTACCCCTAGACCTAAACATAAACCTTCCCTAGCCCTAACAATAATCCTTAACATACCTCAAACACTAACCCTACCCCTAGACGTAAACCTAGTCCCAATTCTGGCTGTAACCCTAACACTAACTCTAACTCAAACACTGACCCTGCCTTTAGAGTGAACCTATATCTAAATATGACCCTACACCAAAATCTAAATCTAATACTAGACCTATCCATAATCCTAACCATACAACTAGCCCTCAACATAACCCTATCTCTTACATTACTCATAGCCCTAACCCTAGGCCTAAACCTAACACAAAACCTAGAGCTAATCCTAGGTCTAAATCAAGCCTTAAGCATAATGCTAACCCTAATCCTACCCCTAACACTAACCTAACTCTCGCCTTAGTCCTAATCCTAGCTCAAAGCCTAAACACTACTCTAAACATAAACCTACACCTATCCCTCAATCTAACCCTAACCCTAGCTCTAATTCTAACCTTAACCCTAGCCCTAAATCCAGCTCTAAACCTACCCATTACTCTAAATCTAAACCTAACCTTATTGATAATCCTAGGCTTAATGCTAAACCTTAACCTAACTGAAAAACTAACCCTAAACCTAATCTTAAACCTCACTGGCCATACACCTAATCCTAGCTCAAACCCTAACCCTTACTATAAACGTAAACATAACCATAGCCCTAAATCTAAGCCTAAACTTCAATCTAACATTAAACATAGCCCTAAATCTACATCTAATCATATACATTACCTTAACCCTATCAATATACCTAATGATGTCACTAGCCCCAATCCCAACCCTAACCCTAGGAGTAATATAATCTTATCCCTAGAAGTAACCCGAAACCTAACCCTCACCCTAGCCCTAAACCTAGCTCAAAATACCACACTAAACTTAAACCAAACCCTTACAGTAACCCTAGCCTTAATTTGAGTCCTAATCCTAACCCTAAAACTAAATATGACCCCGACTATTAACCTAACACTAACACTAGCTCCAAATATCAGCCTAACCTTAATCTAATCCTAACACTAGAGGTTTAACCAATAACCATAACACTAAAACTATCCCTAAACACCCTACTTCTTACATTAACCATTGCTCTAACCCTAGCTATAACCCTAACACAAAAACTAGCCCTAATCCGAGCCCTAAACCTAGCTTTATCCCTAAATGTAGCCATAACCCTAGCTCTAACCCTATCCCTTAACCTATGCCAAACCCTAAACCTAATGCTAATCCTAATTCTAATCCTAATCCTTAACCTAACTCAAACCCTAAAACTATTACTAGTCCTAATCCTAGTCCTCATTCTAGCTCTAACCATAACCCAAACCCTAAACATAACTCTGACTCTTATTCTTACCCTAACACTAATCATAGGTCTAAACATGAACCTAACCCTAAACTGAACCCTAAAACTAGCCTAACTTGTAGTCTTATACCTAAACCTAACCGTAACACTAGCCCTAGACCTAAAACTAATTATAATATATACATAACTCTAGCCGTAGACCTAAAGAAAAGACTAGCCGTAGCCCTAATAATAACCCTTAGCCTAAAGCCAAACACTAACCCTTCTCCTAGACCTAACCCTAGTCCTAATTCTGGCTTTCAAATTTACCATAACCCTAAACTGAACACTGACCCTGAAACTAACACTAACCATAGCTCTAAACTTCACGCTAAACCTAAACCTAACCCTAAAACTACACTTAGCTCTAACATTAACCCTAAAACAAGCTCTAATCATAACAAAGTTCTGACATTTTCCCTAGCCCTAACCTATTGCAAAACCTACCCCTAACCCAAGCCCTACGCTAGCTTTAACCCTAAAGCTAACCATAACCCTAACCTTAGCCCTAACCCTAAACCTAAGCCTATTCCTATACCTAATCATAAGCATAACACTAACCCTATCACTAGTTCTAATCTTATCAATTACCCTACTGATAACCCCAATGCTTCTGATAACCCTAGGCTGAACCCTAATCCTATCCCTAACCCTAAATCTATCCATTACTCTACACCTAACCTGAACTCTAAACCTAACACTATCATTAACCTATCCCTAAACATAATGATAACTCAAGCCTTAACCCTAAACCTTAATCATAATCTAATAAAAAGCCTAAATTTGACCCTGACCCTAATAATACCCATAGTTCTAAACCTGACCCTAACAAGAAATCTGGCCCTTACAATAGACCTAGCTATAAACCTAACCCTAAAACTCTCCCTAACTGTAACCCTAGACCTTATATTAGCCCTAGCTCTAATCTTAGTCCTAATCCTAACACAAACCTTAGCCACATCCTAGCCATAAACCTTGCCTTAATCATAAACTTAACCCTAACCATCATCCTAATTCTAATCGTCATCCTAATCCTAAAAAACTATCTATAATCCCATCCCTTAACCTAAACCTAACCCTAACCCTAACACTAAAACTAACATTAACCTAGGCCCAACCCTAACACTAACCCTAGTCCTAATCCCGGCCCTAATTTAGCCCTATCCCTAAACCAACCCTAACCCTAGCCCTAAGACTAACTCAAGCATTCGCCCTAGCCTTATACCTAGGTCTAATTCTATGCCTTACCATCACCCTATACCTAGCCCTAAACTTAGCTCTAATCCTAGCCCTATCCTTACCTGTAGCTCAAAGCCTAGATCTAAACCTAACTCTAAATCTAATCCAAAACCTAACCCTAAACCTCACATTAACACTAGCAATAATCCTAACATTAATCCTAAAACTAGCCCTAACTCTACCCCTCGCCCTAAAACAAAACTGAATCATAAACTTAACCCTAACACTTAACCTAAACCAAACCCTAAACCCACACCAAGTGCTAATCCTATCTCTAATTCTAGTCCTAACCCTAACCTGAAAACTAATCCAGACCCTGACTCTGACACTAACATTAAAACTAGCTCTAAACATCATCATAACCATAAACCTAACCCTAACACCTACATAGCCCTAACCCTGACCCTACCAGTAGCTGTAATCATAACGCTATTTGTACATTAGCCATAGCCTTAAACCTAGCCATAACTTAACCCAAATCCTAGCCTTAATCTGAGTCCTAAATCTACTTTTTTTAATATTTTTTTTTTTTTTTAGTTTTTGGTGGACACAACATCTTTATTTCATTTGTATGTGGTGGTGAGGTTCGAACACAGCCTGCTGTGCATGCTAGGCAAGCATGCTACTTCTTTAGCCACATCCCCAGCCCCTAAACCTAGCTTTAACCCTAAATGTTAACTTAATCCTAACCCAAATGAAAGTCCTAATCCTATACATAACCATACCCCTAATCTTAGTTCTAACCCTATCCATTACCCTAATGATAACCCAACCCTTATGCTAACCCTAGGCCTATCCCTAACCCTATCAATTACACTAAACCACACCTAAACCCTAAACCTAACCCTTTCATTACCTTAACCCTAAACCTAATGATAATGCAAGCATTAAACCTAAAACCTAACCTAACCCAAAACTTCACCTTGATCATGACCCTAATAATAACCCTAACTCTAAAACTGATCCTTAGTATAAACCTAACCTGTACAGTGGACAAAGCCATAAACCTAAAACTAAATCAATCCCTAATCAATCTCTAACTGTAAGCCCTAGCCCTAATACTAGTCCTAACCCTAACACAAACATTAGCCCTCATCCTAGCCCTAAACCCAGCTTTAATCATAACCCTAAACCCAACCCTAGACCTAACCCTAATGCTAACACTAGCCCTAGCCCTAAACCTAGCTATAACCCAATACCTTACAATAAACATAATCCTAAACCTAACCCGAACCCAAGACCTAAACCTAACACTAACACTAGCCCTAATTTAGCCATATCCGTAAACCTAACCCTAACCCTATCCCTAGCCCTAAGACTAACTCTAACTCTCATACTAGCCCTATCACTAGTTCTAACCCTAGTCCTAACCCTTGCCCTATCCTTAGCCCTAGCCTTAGCCGTAGATCAAAACCTAACTCTAAATCTAACCCTAACCCGAAGCCTAAGCCTAACCATTATAAATGCATTTATATTTAGACTGTATGTCTACAGATGTTGGCTTCAATTATTATTTAGAATATAGTCATTAGTTTCACAAAAGGCATACAATTTCTGGTGATGTATAGAGAACTGAGGGTAAGTGGTAGGATGCTATGTTAAGGGGAAAGGAATGAGGGTATGTGACTAATCTTCCTTAGTAACTTTGGAGTAAAACTCTAAAGAATAGACAGGGGGAATTTATGGAAGAAGGTATAAATTCAAACTCCTTATCTCTATTCATAACATTACACTATGTATAAATAGTAAAAGTTAGGAGCCTGAAAGTGGATAGAGGGAGAAAAAAAGAAAAAAATAACAAGGAAAAAAGAAAGAGAGGGAGAAAGAAAATAAGTGCAAATAAAGAGGTGGTGAGGTGGGGCCTATGCAATTCCTCTATATTATACTATTCTAGTAATTCAGTTTTTAAAGTCCAATTTCATGGAAAGATCTTGGTTTCACATATGTTGATGTTTTAAGGACCAGAGGGGGAAGGGTAGAGGAGAATGAATTAGAAGAGCAAGAAAAGAAAAGTAAGAAAAAAAAAATGTCTCAGAATTCTGTTTTCTTTTCTTGCAATAGGTGGAGTTGTCTATTCCTAGCTTGAGTCTCTGTGCTCAGGGTGGTGGAGGTAGCCAGGATGAGAGGGCTTGAGTTTCTACCTGGAGCCTCCCTACTCTTATATCTGAATTGGAAAGCAGGTGCTTGTACAGTTGCTGTTCCACATTGATAGCTATGCTCCCAAAATCTTTTGAGAAAAATTTTGAGTTATCACAGCTGGAGGTAGGGGAGTTGGAAACCAGGTACCTGATAAGCTGCAAAACCAAGCTGGGATCCATGCCCACCAATAGATTGCAAGTAAGGTTTTGCAAGGTGGATTCCATCTATTACCCCTGTATGGTGTTTGGTGAGGTGGGTGGTTCTAGAGTGACCTTGTGCTGTGTCCAGAGCTCAGTCTGGTGACGTGCAAGCAAAGCCTCTGTGTTCTGTGCTGCCTTCCATCTGCACAGAGAGCTCCTGTGTGGCTGAGACTGCTGTCTGTGCCCAGAGAAACTGTACAGCTGAGACTTCCATCTGTGCCAAAAGCACCCATGTGGCATTAGTTTTCTTCAAATTTCTATGATGCTGGGCAGGATTCATATTTTACTTAGCCTTACTATGCTCCACAGGTTTGGGCCTTCTCGATTCAATGGTTCACTGTCGGGAAGAGTTTGTATTTTAAGGTTTCCCTTCATTAAAGCTTATTGATATGAATGAAAATTGAGCTGGAAATCAAACAGGGTTGGCAGGAGGTGCTTGAAACTTCACACAATCAGTTCTCAGTGGGCACTCTCTGGTTTCTTTCTTTTGAAGGCAGGCCAAAGATGAAGAATGCAAAAGAAATTGTATTCCAGTGCCCTTAAAGAGAAAACAGAGAAACATGTATGTACTGAAATAAGTTTCCCAACAATTTGATCAGATTTCTTTGATACTGTGCAGTATTCATCATTAAGCTTGCTCCACTAGGCTCCCCAAGTTGGCAATTCTAGGATCCATGGTTCTCTAAACAGGTACGGGTTAGTGTTACAGTTAGGGTTAGAGCTAGCTTTAGAGCTAGTGTTAAGGTTTGAGTTTGTTTTGTTCAAATTTTTTGATACTGGGAAGATTTATCTTTAACCTAGTATTATTATGTGCCCCAGTTTTGGGCCTTCTCAGTTCAATGGTTCACTGTTGGGAATAGTTTGTTTTTAATGTCTCACTTCATTTTGAGCTATATGGGTAAATGAGAATGGAGCTGGAAATCAGAGGGTTGGTTCTAGCTGGTTAAACTTTATATACGCAATCAGTTTTCTGTGGGCACCCTCTGGTTTCTTCTTTGTAAATGTAGCCATAAATGTAGCATGCAAAACAACTTTATCCAAGAGCACTTTAGGAGAAAACAGGGCAAGATGCATATCCTGAAATACCTCCCCCAATTATTTGGTCAGAATTCATTGTTACTGTGCAGGATTCATCTGTAAGCTTGGCCTACTAGTCTCCCCAAGTTTACAACTTCTATGATCAAAGTTTCTCTAAACAGGTTAGGCTTAGTGTTATGGTTAGAGTTAGGGCAAGTGTTAGAACTAGTGTTAAGGTTAGAGTTAGTTTTTTTCAACTTTTTGGATACTGGGCAGGATTTATCTTTTTCCTATTTTTAGTATGCTCCCCATTTTGGGGCCTCCTAGGTAAAAGGGTTTGACCTCAGGAGCAGTTTTAATTTTCATTTTTCGCTTCATTTTGCCCTATAGGGGTGAATGGAAATGGAGCTGGACTCAAACAGGGTTTGTGCTAGCTGTTTGAAACTTCACACACTCAGTCAGTTCTCAGTGCACATTCTCTCTTTTGTTTCTTGTGGTAGTATCCCAAAGCTGAATTAGAAAGAAACAGCTTTATCTGTGAGCACTTTACTAGCAAGCTTCATTTTTATTTCATGGATTACTTTGATATTGTACAGGACTCATCCTTTTCTTAGTCTTAGTAGTATCCTAAAGTTTGGGTTTTCAAGGTTTGCCAGTTCACTATCAGCAACAGTTTGAATTTTTAGGTTCCACATTAATTTGGCCTATAGATGTGAATGAAAATGGAGCTGGAAATTAAACAGAGAACTAGCTGCTTAAAACTTCACACACTCAGTCAGCTCTCTGTGGGGACTCTCTGGTTGTTCTTTGTGAAAGTACCTTAAACTGAATCATGAAAAAATAATTTATCCAGGAGCACATTAGGAGAAAACATGGAAATATGCACATACTGAAATACCTCCCCCAATTATTTGGTAAGATTTCTTTGATACTGCACAGGATTCATCTCTTAGCTTGCCCACTGGGCTCTTTTATTTGGGGGCTACAATGATCAATGGTCTTCTAAACAGGTTAGGTTAGATTTAGTATTAGATTTGGGCTAGGGTTACAGCTAGTGTTTTGTTAGATTTAGTTTAGTTCACATTTCTTTGATAATGGGCAGGATTTAACTTTTACTTATCCTTACTATATTTTATAGGTTTGGGCCTCTTGGGTCAAGTGTTTTCTGTTCTGAGTAGTTTGTATTTTAAATTTTCATTTCATTTTCACCTATGTGTGTAAATGGAAATGGAGCTGGAAATCCAACAAGGTTGGTGCTAGCTACTGCAAATCTCACACACTCAGTTAGTTTTCTATGGACATTCTCTGGTTTATTCATTGTTAAATTATCCCTAAGCTGAAGCATGCAAAGCAACTTTATGTGAGAGCACTTTAGAAGAAAACAGGGAAATATGCATATACTGAACTACCTCCCCAAATTATTTGGTCAGATTTCTATGAATGAACTGCACAAGATTCATCTGTTAGCTTTCCACACTAGGCTCCCTTAATTCGGGACTTCTATGATAAAAGTTCTCTAAACAGATTAGGGTTAGGTTTATGGTTAGGGTAAGGGCTAGGTTTGAAACTAGTGTTAGGGTTAGAGTCACTTTTGTTCATGTATCTTTGACACTGGGCAGGATTTATGTTTTACCTAGCCTCACAATGTTCCCTGGTTTGGGCCTTATTGTTCAATGGTTTGCTGTCAGGAACAGTTTGTATTTTAAGGTTTCACTTTATTTTGAACTATTTTGTTGAAGAGAAATGGAGCATGAAATCAAACAGGGTTGGTGCTAGCTCAACCAGTTCTGTGTGGGCACTCTCTGGTTTGTTCCTTGTGAATGTTGCCCTCAGCTGAAACATGCAAAGCAACTTTATCCCAGAGCACTTTTTGGAGAAATCAAGGAAATATTCATGTACAGAAACACTTCCCCAAATATTTGCTCAGATTTCTTTGATACTGTGCAGGATTCATCTGTTAGCTTGCCCCACTAGGCTCCCTTAGTTTGAGACTTCTATGATCAAGGTTCTCTAAACAGGCTCAGGTGAGCTGTAGGATTAGGATTAAGGATAGATCTAGTGTTAGGTTTACAATAGTTTTGTTCAAATTTCTTTAATACTAGGCACAGTTTATTTTAACCTAGCCTTATTATGTTTGCCATGTTTGGGCCTTCTAAGTTCACTGAGTTCCTGTCCATATTTCAGTTTTTATTTTAAGGTTTCACTTCATTTTGACCTATATGGGTAAAAGGAAATGGAGCTGGAAATCAAACATGGTTTTTGCTAGCTGCTTGAAACTTCAAACACTCAATCAGTTCTCTGTGAGGATGCTATGGTTTATCCTTGTGAAAATATCCCAAAGATGATGCATGCAAAAGCAACACTATGCAAGAGCATATTAGGAGACAACAGAAAAATATGAATGTACTGAACTACCTCCCCAATCGTTTGGTCAGATTTCTTTGATACTGGGCAGGATTCATCTGTTAGCTTGCCCCATTAGGCTCCTCAACTTTGAGACTTCTATGATCAAAGGTTATCTTAATAGGTTATGGTTAGGCTTATGGTTAGAGTTAGGTCTAGTGTTAGGGTTAGAGGTTGTCTTGTCCTAATTTCTTTGTTACTGGGCAGGATACATTTTTACCAAGTCTTACTATGTTCCCCAGTTTTTGGCCTTCTCCGTTCAATTCTTTGCTGACAGGAACAATTTGTATTTTATGGATTCACTTCATTTTGACCTACATGGGTAAATGGACCTGGAGCTGGAAATCAAACAAGGTTAGTGGTAACTGCTTGAACCTTCACACACTCAATTAGTGCTCTGTGCGCACTCTCTGGTTTGTTCCTTGTGAAATTAGTAATGAGCTGAAGCATGCAATACAAACTTATCTGAGAACACTTTAGGAGAAAACAGAGAAATATGCATGTACTGAAATAGCTCTCCCAATTATTTTGTCAGATTTATTTGTAACTGCCCATGATTCATCTGTAAGCATGCACAACTAGACTCCCAAATTTTGAAACTTCTATTATCAAAGGTTCTCTAAACAGATTAGGTTTAGTGTTAGACTTAGTGTTAGGAGTAGGTTTAGACCTTGTGTTAGAGTTACAGTTAGTTTTTTTTTTTTTTTTTTTTTTTCCTATGATACTTGACAGGATTCACTTTTTTCCTCTTTTGACTATACTCCAAATGTTTGGACCTCCTACATAAAAGGGTTTTCTCTTAGGAACAGTTTCAATTTTCTGTTTCTCTTCTTTTTGCAAAATAGGGGTGAATGAAAATGAAGCTGAAAATCAAACAGGGTTTTTGCTAGCTGCTTGAAACTTCACACACTCAATTAGTTCTCAGTGAGCATTCTCTGGTTTGTTTCCTGTGAAGTATCCCTAAGCTGAAGTAGAAATAAACAACTTTATCTCTGAGTGCTTTAGGAGCAAGTAAAATACACATGTACTGAAAGAGCTTCAATTTTTTTTGGTTGGGTTACTTTGATACTGTACAGGATTCATCTTTGACCAACCTTAGTAGGCTTCCAAGTATGGGCCTTCAAGGTTCACTGGTTCAGTGTCAGGAACAGTTTGAATTTTTAATTTTCACTACATTATGGCCTATAGGTGGGAATGGAAATGGAACTGGAAACCAAACAGGATTGGTGCTAGCTGCATGAAACTTCACACACTCAATCACTTCCCTGTGGGCATGCTCTGATTTGTTCCTTGTGAAAGTACCTTAAGCTGAAACATGGAAAAAAAAAATGTTTGCAAGAGCACTTTAGGAGAAAACAGGGGAAATAGGCATGTACTGAAACACCTTCCCCAATTTCTGGTCAGAATTTTTTATACTGGGTAAGATTCATCAGTCTAGAATTAGCATTAAGGCATGGTTATGATTAGGATAATGGACACATTTAGAGCTAAGTTCATATCTAGACTTATGGTTACTATTAAGTCTTGAGTTAGTGTTAGGGTATGGGTTAGAATTAGGGTTAGAGTTAGTGTTATGTTTAGTGTAAGAGTTAGTTTCTGAGCCATGGATAGGGTTAGAGCAAGGGTTATGTTTAGGGATATGATTACAGATGGTTTAGGATTAGGGTTAGGTTAGGGGAATGGTTATAATTAAGTTTAGGGTTATGGTTAGGGTAATAAATATGGTTTCATGTAGGTTTATTGTTAGGGACAGGGTTAGATTTAAATTTAGGGTTAGGGTTAGGTCTATGGTTATGTTTAAGTTTATGTTAAGGGTTAAGGTTTGATCTATGGTTAGGGCTATAGCGAGTATTAGTTTCAGGTTATGTCTAGGTTTAGTTTTATGTTTAGTGTTAAGATTATGGTTAGAATTAAAGCTAGGGTTAAAATTAGGGTTACAGTTAGGGTTAAGGTAATGGTTAGGTTTAGAGCTAGGGTTAGGGCTAGGGTTAAGGTTAGGATTAGGACTAGGTTCAGGGTTAGATTCAGGGATAGTTCTAGGTTTATGTTTATAGTAAGGTTAGGTTTTGAGCAGAGTTAGGACTAAGACGAGGGTTAGATTTTGGTTAGGGCTAAGGTTGGGGTTAGTGTTATGCTTAGGGCTAGGTTAAGACCTAGGATTAGCTCTAAGTTTTGTGTTAGGTTTTGGCCTAGGGTTAAAGTTGTGGGTAATGTAAGAGCTAGGGTTATGTTTAGGGCTATTTTTAGGGTTAGGGTTATGCCAAGATCTAGTGTTAGGTTTAGATTTTAAGTTAGGGTCAGGTTTAGAAGTAGGTCTACTCTAAAAGGCAGAGTCAGTGTTTGGGTTAGAGTTCAAGTGAGGATTACAGCCAGAATTAGGACTAGGTTTAGGTCTAGGAGTAGGGTTATTGTTAGGGTTAGGATAAGGGTTATTGTTAGGCCTGGGACTAGGTTTTTATTTAGGTCTATGGCTAGAGTTAAGGCTAGATTTAGGATTAGGTTTAGGTCCAGGGTTAGTGTTAGGTTTTAGTCTAGTGTTAGGGTCAGGTTTAGAACTAGGGTTTGTGTTAGGGTCAGAATAAGGGTGAGGGTTAGTGTTCTGTTTTAGGATAGGATTAGAGCTAGAATGAGGGCTAGGTTCAGGACTGTTAATAAGGTTAGTATTTTGGTTAGCCTATGGACTAGGCATAGGTCTAGGGCTACCATTAGGGTTAAGGTTATTCACAGGGTAAAGGATAGCCTTAGAGCTAGGTTAGGGCTCAAATTAGGATTATTGTTAAATGTAGGTTTAGGGCTTGGTTTAGGGTTAATTTTTGTGTTAGGGTTAGGGCTAATGTTAGGGCAATGGCTAATGTAAGACCTAGAGTTAAAATTACAGATAGTTTTAGGGTAAGGGTTAGGGGTAAGTCTAGTGCTAGGCTTATATTTAAGGTTAGGATGATATTTAGAGCTAGATTTAGAGTTAGGATATAGCCAGGGTCAGGGTTAGGGTTAGGACTCGAATTAGGAATAGGTTTACTTTTAGGTTTCAGTTTAACTTTAGGAGGGTGTTTAGAGCTAGGGTGAGTGTTAGGATATGAGTCAGGGTCAGGGTTAGAATTAAAGTTAGTGTTAGGACTCAAATTAAGGCTATGGTTAGGTCTAGGTATAGTGTTAGGGTTTGGTTTAAGTTAAGGTTTATGATTAGGGCTATTGCTTAGTTTGTTTTAGTCCCAGGTTTAGGGTTAAGTCTAGTTATATGATTAGCATTAGTGTTAGGGCTAGTGTTTGTGTTAGGCTTAGGCTTAGGGTTATGTTAAGATTTCGAGTTAGGGTTAGATCTAGGTTTAGGGCTAGGTCTACGGATAGGGCAAGGGTTAGAGCTAGGTTTAGGGTTATGGTAAATGTTAGGGAAATAACTAGGAATAAGGCTCGGGCAAGAGTTAGAGTTAGTCTTAGGGCTAGGGTTGTGGTTACTTTTAGGGATAAGGCTAAATCAAGGCAAGGATTAGAACTAGGGTTAGTGTTCAGCTTAGGCCTAGCATTAGGGTTAGATTTAGGGTTAAGTTAAGGGTAAGGGATATGTTGTAACTAGGTTTAGAGGTAGAATGAGGGTTAGAATTAGGATTATGGCTAGGGTTAGTGTTAGGTTTATGATGAAGGCCAGGTTTAGGGCTAGGTTAACTGTTTGTTGTAGGATTGGTCTAAAATTAGGGCTCGGGATAATGTCAGGTCTAGTGTTACAGTTAAAAGTAGATTTAGGATTAGGTCTATGTCTTATTCTAGTGTAAGTGTTAGTATAGGGTGAGGGTCAGTTTTAGAGCTAGGGGTATTTTTAGGTTCAGGGTCAGGGTTATGGTTTGTATTAGATTAAGATTTAGTGATAGGGCTCAAATGAGCATTAGGGTTAAAGTTAGGTTTAGGGTAATGAATAGGTTTAGGCTTAGTGTTCAGTGTAGGTTTAGGGTAATGTAGAGATTTAGGGTTTGTGATAGGGTTAGGGTTAGGCCTAGGGATAGCATTAGGAATAGGGTTATCATAAGGGTATTGTTTATGGTTAGGGTTATGTCTAGGGTTAGGGTTATTGGTAGGGATAAAGCTAGGTTTATGTTTAGTCCAAATGTTAGGCTTTGAGCTTTGCTTAGTCTAAGGTGAGGGTTAGGCTTAGTGTTAGGGCTAGGTTTAGGGTTTGGTTTATGCTTATGGTAGGTTTAGGCCTTGGATTAGGGCTAGGTTTTGTGTTAGGTTTAGTTCTAAGGTTAGTGCTATGGGTAATGTAAGATCTGGCTTCTAATTAGGGCTAGTTTTAGTGTTAGGGTTATGGCTAGGTCTAGTGTTAGGTTTAGATTTTGGTTTAGAGTCAGTTTTAGAGCTAGGTTTAGTGTTAGTGTCATGGTCAGTGTTCAGATTAGAGTTAAGGTTAAAGCCAGAATCAGGAGTAGGTTTAGGTCTAAAGGTAGTGTTATTGTTCGGTTTTGGTTAAGGGTTATTTTTAGGGCTAGGACTAAGTTTTAGTTTAGGTCAAGGGCTAGAGTTATCACTAGATTTAGGATTAGGTTAATATCTATGGGTACTCTTAGTGTTAGGTTTAGGTAAAAGTTTACTTGTAGGGCTAGTTTCTGGGTTTAGTTTAGGGTTAGGGTCAGGTTTAGACCTATAATTAATTTTATGGTCAGAATAAGGGTGAAGGTTAGGGTTAGGTTTAGAGCTAGAATGAGGGCTAGGGTTAGTGTTTGATTTAGGCTAAGGATTACAATTAGGACTAGGGTTAGCATTATGTATAGGGTTTGGCTTAAGATAAAGGATAGGGTTAGAGTTCAGCTTAGAGCTAGGGTAGGGTTTGGTTTATGGCTAGGGTTAGGATTAAGACTATTGTTAGGGTTAAATCTAGTTTTCAGGCTCAGATTAGGGTTATTTTTGTTTTGGGTTAGGGCTAGGGTTAGGACTATGGCTAATTTAACAACTAGAGTTATTATTAGGGTGAGTTTTAGTGTTAGGGTTTGGGGTAGAAATGCTGTTAGCATTTGCTTTATGGTTACGGTAATACACAGAGCTAGGATTAGTGTTTGGATATGAGTCAGGGTAAGGGTTAGCTTTTAGTACTAGGATTCGAATTTGAGCTACGGTTATGGCTAGTTGTAGGGTTAGGGTTTGGTTTAAGTTAGTTTTAGGGTTAGGGTAATGGCTTTTTTTTTTTTTTTTTGGGCGGGTGGTGGTAGGGCTAGTGTTAGTGTTAGTTTTATGATTAGCGATAGAGTTCAGCTAGTTGTAGGGTGAGGTTTAGGCTTAATGTTAGGGTTAGATTTAGAGTTATGGTTAGATCTAGGGATAGGGATAAGGTTAGGACTATTGTTAGGGTTACGGTAATAGACAGGTTTAGAAATAGAAATGGGGCTATGGTGAGTTAGAGTTATTCTTAGGGCTAGAGTTAGGGGTTTGCTTAGGGTTTTGGCTAAATTAGGGCTAGATTAGTGCTAGGATTAGTGTTAGGTTTATGCCCATGTTTAGGGCTAGAATTGGAATTAGTGTTAGTGTTAGGATTATGGTTAGTTTTAGGGGAAGGGATGAGGTTATGGCTAGGTTCCTGGCTAGGGCAAGGGTTAAAATTAGGTATAGGAATAGGGTGAGTGTTCAGGTTAGAATTAAGGCTAGATTTAGGGCTAGGATGAGGGCTGGGGTTTGTGTTAGGTTTAGAGCTAGGATTAGGGCTAGGACTAATGTCAGGTTTAGGGTTATGGTTAGAAATAATGTCAACTTTAGGTTTATGCCTAGGTCTAGTGGAAACTTAGGTTTAGGGTAAAGTTCAGGTTTAGAGCTAGGTGTATAAGTATGGTCAGAGTCCTATTTAGGGTTTAATTTGGGATAAGGTTTAGGGTTAGGGCTCAAATTAGCACTAGGTTTAGGGTTAAAGTAATGGATAGTGTTAGGTTTAGGGTTCAGGTTACGTTTAGAGTAATAGATAGGTTTAGTGTTAGCAATAGGATTAAGGTTAGGCCTAGGGTTATCATTTGGGTTATATTTATGTTTAGGGTAAAGGGTAGGATTTGTGCTAGTGTTAGGGCTTGTGTTAATGTTAGGATTTGGGTTAGGTTTAGAGATAGGCCTAGGGTTATTTTTAGTGTTAGTTTTAGCAGAAGTGTTAGGGTTTGAGCTAGGTTTAGCGTTAGGGTGAGGATTAGGGTTAAAATCAGGGCTACAGTTAGGTTAGATTTAGGTTTAGGATTATGGTTTGGATTAGCAGTAGGATTAGGGTTATGTTTAAGGCAATGGATAGAGTTTGTGCTAGGATTTGTGCTATGGTTACAGTTAGCATTAGGGCTAGGTTTAGGGTTAGGTTAAGGGTTAGGGCTATTGTTATGTTAAGGTAATGATTAGAGCTTGAGTAAGGTTAGGGCCAGGGGCAGTGTTAGGATTAAGGTTACTGCCAGGGATAAGGTTAGGGTTACGCTTAGATCTTGGTTTAGGGTTAGGATTAGGGCTAGGTTGTGTGTGAGGTTTAAGGCAACCATTAGGTGTATGGATAATGTAAGATCTATTGTTATGGTTATTGGTAGATTTAGGGTTTGTCTAGTGTTAGGGTTAGTTTTTCGGTTAGAATAAGATTTAGAGCTAGGGTTTGTGTTAGGGTAAGTGTCTAGGGTTAAGTGTAGGGTTACAGTAAGGGAAAGATTTAGACTTATGCTTAAAGTTAGGTTTAGTATAAGGGTTATATTTAGGGTAAGGATAAAGTTTAGAGCTAGATGAATTATTAAGGTCAGGATATGGCTTACAGATTAGTTTAGTTTAAGGTTTAGGTTTAGGGCTTTAATTAGCGTTAGGTTAGAGGTAGGGCTAGGGTAATGAGTAGGCTTAGGAGTAGGGTATGGGTTAGTTTTAGGGTAATGGGTAGGTTCAGGGATTGTAATGGGGTTATAGTTAAGCCTAGGGTTAGCATTAGGGTTAGGATTATGGTTAGGGTAATTGATAGGATTAGAGCTAGGTTTAGGTCTGGGATTATGATTGGTATTAGGGCTAGGGTTAGTGTAGTGTATAGAATTAGAGCTATGGTTAGGGCTATGGTTAAGTTTAGGGTTAGGGCTAGGGTTAGGTTAGGGTTTGGGATAGGGCTATGGTTATATTTAGAGTAAAGTTAAGCTTTCAGCTAGGTTTAGGTCTACGGGGAGGGTTAGGGTTAGGGTTAGAACTACATTTTCTTTAGAGGTACACTTATGGCTAGGTTTAGGCCTAGGATTAGGGCTAGGTTTTGTGTTTTTGAAGCCTAGGGTTAGGGTCATGGGTAATTAAGAGCTAGGGTTGTGATTAGGGCTAGTTTTAGGGTTAGGGTTATGGCTAGGTGTAGAGTTATGATTAGGTTTTGAGTTAGGGTAAGCTTTGGAGCTAGGTGTATATTAGGGTCAGGGTCAGTGTTCAGGTTAGAGTGAGTATTGGGGTTAGTGCCAGAATTAAGTCTAGGGTTAGGTCTAGAAGTAGGGTTAGGGTTTGGATTATGTTAAAGGTGATTGTTAGGGCTAGGGCAAGGTTGTTGTTTAGGTCTAGGGCTACAGTTATGGCTAGATTTAGGATTAGGTTTAGGTCTAGGATTTGTGTTAGGTTTAGGTTTAGGTATAGGATTACCAGTAGGGCTAATGTTAGGGTTTAGGTTCGCATTAGGGTCAGGTTTAGACCTACGGTTAGTGTTAGGGTCAGTATAAGTTTCAGGGTTAGGATTAGTGTTTGCCTTATGGTTAGAGATAGAATGAGGGCTAGGGTTAGGAATAGTAATGGGGTTAGAATTTGGGTTAGACTATAAATTAGAGTTAGGACTAGGGTTAGCATTAGGTTTGGGGTTTGGCTTAAGGTAACAAATAAGATAAGAGCTAGGGTTAGGGCAAGTGTTAGGGGTTGGCTTATGGCTAGAATTAGTGTTAGGGTTAAAGCTAGGTTTAGCGCTCAGATTAGGGCCAGAATTTGGTTTAGGTTAGGGCTAGTGTTAGGGCTACAGCTTATGGATGAACTAGAGTAATAATTAGGGCCAGTTTTGGGGTTAGTGTTATGGCTAGGTCAAGTGTTAGGGTTAGGATTAGTGTTAGAATGATGTTTAGAGCTAGAGTTAGTGTTAGAGTCAGGGTCAGTGTTTAGGTTAGAGTTAGCTTTAGGGTTAAAGCCAAAATTATCACTAGGGTTAGGTATAGGGGTAGGGTTAGTTTTGGGGTTAGGTTAAGGTTTATTATTAGGGCTAGCTCTGGGTTTATGTGTTAGGTCTAGGGCTAGAGATATGGATAGATTTAGGATTAGGTTTAGGTCTAGGGCTAGTGTTAGTGTTAGGTTTAGGAATAGCTTTATTTCTAGTGCTTGTGTTAGGGTTCAGTATAGGGTTAAGGTCAGGTTTAGACCTACGGTTACCATTAGGGTCAGAATAAATGTCAGGATTGAGTTATTGTTAGAGCTAGAATGAGGGCTAGGGTTAGGACTAGTAATAGGATTATGGTAAGGGTTGGCTTAAGGTAAGGGATAGTGTTAGACCTAGAGTTAGGGCTATATTTAGGGTAGGGTTAGGGCTAGTGTTAGGATTAAGTTTAGGGTTAAATCTAGGGTTAGGTTTCAGATTAGGGGTAGGTTTTGGTTAGAGTTAGGGCTAGGTTTAGAGTTATGGCCAGTGTTTGCTGTAGAGTTACAATTTGGGCTAGGTGTATGATTGGGGTTAGGACTAGTTCTTGTGTTAGGATTTCCCTTAACATTAGGGTGATGTTTAGAGCTAGGGTTAGTATTAGAGTCAAAATTAAGATAGGGGTAGTTTTAGGGTTAGGGTTTGGACTCGAATTATGGTTAGGGTTAGGGATAGGTGTAGGGTTAGGTTAAGCTTTAAAGTTAGGGCTATGTCTTTGTTTTGTTCTAGGGCTAGGGCTATGATTTGGGCTAGTTTTACGATTAGCATTAGGTTTAGGACTAGTGTTAGGGTTAGGTTTAGTCTCATGTTTGGAGTTAGATATAGAGTTAAGATTAGATCTAGGGTTAGGTCTAGGGCTAAGGATATGGCTAGCTTTAATTCTAGGTTCATAGCTAGGATTAGGGTTATGATAAAATTAGGGTTAGAACTAGGGATAGGGCTAGGGCAAGAGTGAGAGTTAGTTTTAGGGTAGGCTTAGGTTTTGGTTAGGTATAGGGCTTAATTAGGACTAGGAATAGGGCTAGGTTTATGTTTATGTTTAGGCATAGGGTTAGTTTTGGGCTTAGGGTTAGTTTTAGTGTAAATGATGGTGTTAGAGCTAGGATTTGAGATAGGATGAAGGTTAGAAATAGGGTTAGGGCTAGAATTTCATTAGAGTTGTGATTAAGGCTAGGTTAAGTTCTAGGATGAGAGCTAGGGTTTGTGTTTTGTTTAGGGCTAGGATTAATGTTAGGGTAAATGCCAGTTCTTGGGTTATGGTTAGGGATAGTTTTAGGGTTAGGGTTAGGGTTATGTTTAGTGTAAGGTTTAGATTTAGGATAAGGTTCAAATTTAGATCTAGGGGTATTATTAGCGTCAGAGTCATGTTTAGGGTTTTGTTTAGGTTAGCGTTTAGGGTTAGGGCTCAAATTAGCATTAGGGTTTGGGTTAGGGTAATGATAGGGTTAGGTTTAGTGTTTAGATTAGGTTTAGCATGATTGATAGAATTACGATTAGGTATAGGGTTAGATTTAGGCCTAGAGTTAGCATTAGAATTAGGGCTTGTTTAGGGTAACTGATAGGGTTATTGCTAAGTTTAGGGCTAGGGTTATGGATAGGATTAGGGCTAGGGTTAGGGCTAGGGTGAGGGTTAGGTCTATTTATTTTGTGTTAAGGTTAGGGCTAGGATTACAGCTAGGGCAAATGTCAGGTATATGGTAATGTTAGGAATAGTTTTAGGGTTAGGCTTATGGCAAGGTCTAGTATAAGGTTTAGGTTTAGGGGTAGGATCAGGGTTAGAGCTATGGGAAGGGTCAGAGTTAGGGTTTGGCTTAGGTTAAGTTTAGAATTAGGGCTAAATTAGCATTAGGGTTAGGGTTAGGGTAATGATAGGGTTAGGTTTAGGGTTCAGGTTAGGTTTAGGTTAATAAATATGGTTAGGGTTAGCAATAAGGTTAGGGGTAGGCCTTGGTTTACCATTAATGTTACGGTTATGGTTAGGGTAATGGATAGGGAAAGAGCTAGTGACAAGGCTAGGGTTATGGTTAGGATTCTGGCTAGGTTTAGTGCAGGTTTAGGGTTAGGTTTTCGGTTATGGTTAGGTTTAAAACTAGGGTTAAGTCTCAAATAAGGGCTAGATTGTGGGTTTGGTTAGGGATGGGGTTAGGGCTATGTCTAATGTATGAACTAGTGTTACAATTTGTGCCAGTTTTAGGGTTAAGGTTAGGGTGTTGTTTAGAGCAAGGGTTATATTTAAGGCCAGTGTCAAGGTCAGGGTTAGTTTTAGTGTTAGGTTTAGGACTCAAATTAGGGCTAAAGTGAGTGTAGGTGTAGGGTTAGGTTTTGGTTTAGGTTAAGGGTTATGGTTAGGTCTATGGCTCAGTTTTGTTTTAGTGCTAGGGCTAGTTTTAAGTCTAGATTTTGGATTAGCATCAGGGTTACGGCTAGTGTTCAAGTGAAGTTTAGGGTTAGGGTTGGGTAAGATTTAGAGTTAGGGTTGATCTAGGGTTAGGGCTTGTGCTAGGGTTAGGGCTAGGGTTAGGGTCATGGTAAGAAATATGGTTAGAACTCGGGATACGTCTAGGGTGAGGATTGAGTTATTCTTAGGTGTAGGCTTAGGTGAGGGTTAGGGTTAGGGTTATGGTTAGGGTTAGGTCTAAACTAGGGTTATGAATATGACTAGGGTTAGTGTTAGCGTTAAGCTTAGGGGTTGGGCTAGGGTTACAGTTAGCACTGGGGTTAGTGTTAAGTTCAGGGTAATGGGTGGGGTTATAGCTAGTTATAGGGCTAGTTTGCAGGTTAGAATTAGGATTAGGCCTAGGGTTATGGTTCAGTTTTGATTAAGGCTAGGATTCGGGTTATGTTGAGGGGTAGGTTTTTGGAAAGGTTTACAGCTAGGACTCATGCTAGGGATAATATCAGGTCTAGAGTTATGGTTAAAGATAATATTAGGGTTAGGTTATGGCTAGGTCTAGTGTAAGGGTTAGTTTTAGGTTAAAGGTCAGATTTAGAGCTGGAATTATTATTAGTGTCACGGTCAGTGTCAGGGTTAGCATTTGGTTTACATTAAGGTTAAGTGTTTAGGGCTCAAATTAGCGTTAGGGTGAGGTTTAGAGTTAAGGAAATGGAAGGGTTTATTTTAAGTTTTAGTTAAGGTTTACAGTAATGGATGGGTTAGGTTTAAGTGATTGGGTTAGGGTGAGCATTAGGTTTAGGGTTATGTTTGGTGTAATGGATAGTTTTAGATCTAGGGTTATGGCTCAGTTATGGTTTAAATTAAGTCCAGGATTAGGGTTAGGTTTAGAGATAGGGCTAGGTTTTGGTTTAGGGTAAGTATTAGGGTTATGGTAAGTGTTAGTTTAGGATTAAGGTTATGGTTAGGTTAGGATAAGTGTTAGTGTTTGAGCTAGGTTTAGGGCTAGTATGAGGGTTAGGTTTAGTTCTAAGTTCAGGATTATGGTTAGAGTTAGGTTAAGTGTTAGGGATAGGATTTTAATTAGGGTTAGGTTTAAGGTTAGGGTAATGGATATGTTTAGAGCTAAAGTTTGGGCTAGGGTTAAGGTTAGGATTAGGGCTAGGTTTAGGCTTAGGGTATATAATATGCCTAGGGTTATATTTATTGAAAGGGTTAGGTTTTGAGTGAGGGTTAGGTCTAAGGAAAGTGTTAGGGTTAGAGTTAGGGTTAGGGTTAGGGCTATTCTTAGGTTTTTGCTTAGAGCTAAATTTAGGCCCAGGATTAGTGTTAGGTTTAGGGCTAAGGTTAAGACTATGGGTAATGTAAAAGCTAGCGTCATATTTAGGGCTAGTTTTAGCTTTAGGGTTATGGCTAGGTCTATTGTTATGTCTAGGTTTTGGGTTAGTTCAGGTTTAAAGCTAGTTTAAGTGTTAGGATCAGGGTTATGTTCAGAATAGTATTAGGTTTAGGGTTAGAGCCAGAAATAGGACTAAGGTTAGGTCTAGGGGTAGGGTAAGTGTTTGGTTTAAGTTAAGGGTTATTGTTAGGTCTAGTGCTAGAATTTTGTTTAGGTCTAGGGCTAGAGTTATAACTATATTTAGGATTAGCTTTGGGTCCAGGTGTAGAATTAGGCTTAGGTATAAGTATAGGGCTACTGGTAGGTCTAATGTTAGGTTTTGGTTTAGGTTTAGGGTCAGATTTAGACCTAGGATTACTCTTAGGGTCAGATGATGGTCAGGGTTAGGTTTAGAGGTAGAATGAAGGCTAGAGTTAAGACTAGTAATGTGGTTAAAGTTTAAGTTAGGCTAAGGATTAGGGTTAGGACTAGGGTTAGCATTTGGGTTAGGGTTTGGCTTGCGGTAATGGATAGGGTTAGAGCTAGGGTTAGGACTAGTGTTAGGGTTAGGTTTAGAGCTAGTGATAGGGTTAAGATTAGGGATAAAGCTAGGTTTAGGGCTTGGATTCAGAGTAGGATTTGTGTTAGGGTTAATGTTAGGGTTACGACAATGACTAATGTATGAACTAGGGTTACAATTAAGGCTAGTTTTAGGGTTAGAGTTAAGACTAGGTCTAGTGTTAGGTTTAATTTAAGTTTGGGTGATGATTAGAGCTAGGATTAGTGTTAGGGTCAGCATAAGTGTCAGAGTAATTTTTGGAATTAGGCTTAGGGCTACGTGTGAGGTTTTGGTTTTGTTTTATGGCTAGGGCCAGGGCTAGGGCAAGTTTTATGATTGCATTGTGGTTAGTGGTAGTGTTAGGGTTTGGTTTGGCTTATGATTACAGTTAAATTTAGAGTTAGGTTTAGATTTAAAGTTAGGTTTAGATCTAGAGTTAGGAATCAGGCTAATAATAGAATTAGGGCTAGGGCTAGGGCAAGAGCTATAGTTAGTCTTAGGGCTATGGTTAGGGTTAGGATATGATTAAATTAGGGCTAGCATTAGCACTAGGCTTAGTGTTAATATTAGGCCTAGGGTTAAGGTGGGGTTATGGTTAGGTTTAGTGTTATGGTTAGGTTTATGGTAAGGTATGGTGTTATAGGTAGGTTTAGGGCTAGGCTGAGGGTCAGAATTAGGGTTAGGGCTTGGGTTATGGTTCAGGTTAGGAGTAAGGCTAGGTTTAGAGCTAGGATTATGGTTAGGGCTAATTTCAGGTCTAGGGTTATGGTTAAAAATAATTTAAGCTTAGGTTTATGACTACACCTTGTGTAAGCATTAGGTTTAGGTTTAGGGTCAGGTTTAGAGCTAAGGACATTATTAGGGTAATAGTCATGATTCGTGTTTTGGATAGGTTAAGGTTTAAAGTTAGGACTCGAATTAGCATTAAGATTAGGATCAGCGTAATGATAGGGTTAGGGTTAGGTTTTAGGTTAGATTTAGGGTAATGGATAGGGTGAAGATTAGGTATGGGGTTAGGTTTAGGCTTCAGGTTTGCATTAGGGTTAGGGTGAGGGTTAGTTTAATGGACAGTGTTAGAGCTAGGGTTACAGCTAGGGTTATTGTTACAATTAGTGATAGGGATAGAGTTAAGTTTAGGGTTAAAGCTCGGTTTAGGGGTCAGAATATGGCTAGAATTTGGGTTAAGTTAAGGCTAGGGTTAGGGTTATGGCTAATGGAAATACTATGATTATGTTAAGGCTACTTTTAATGTTAGGGTTTAGGACTAGGTATAGTGTTAGGTTTAGGTTTAGGGTTAGGGTGATGTTTAGACCTCGGGTTAGTGTTAAGTTCAGAGTCAGGGTGAGAGTCAGTTTTAAAGTTTGGCTTAAGACTTGAATTATTGCTAGGGTTAAAGCTCGGTTTAGGGGTCAGAATATGGCTAGAATTTGGGTTAAGTTAGGGCTAGGGTTAGGTTTATGACTAATGGAAGTACTAGGGTTTTGTTAGGGCTAATTTTAGTGTTAGGGGTTAGGACTAGGTCTCGTGTTAGATTTAGGTTTAGGGTTAGGGTGATGTTTAGGCCTAGGGTTAGTGTTAAGGTCAGAGTCAAGTTGAGAGTTAGTTTTGAGGTTCAGCTTAAGACTCAAATTTTTGCTAGGGTTAGAAATAGGTGTAGGATTAGGGCTTGGTTTATATTAAGGATTCGGGTTAAATCTATGGCTCATATTTTTTTAGAGCTAGGGCTAGGGGTAGGGCTGGTTTTAGGATTAGCCTTAGGGTTAAGGATAAGTTTAGGCTTAGGTTTAGGCTTATTGTTAGGGTTATACTTAGAGTTAAGGTTAGATGTAGGGTTATGGCCAGGAATATGAATAGTGCTAGGGTTATATCTATGGTTCAGGCTAGGATTAGGCTTCCAGAAAAGTATAGGGGTAGAGCTAGAGTTAGGGCTAGGGTGAGAGTTAGAGTTAGTCTTTGGGCTAGGGTTAGGGTTAAGGATAGGGATAGGGCTAAATTAGGGCTAAGATAAGGGCTAGGGTTAGTATTAGTGTTAGGTCTAGGGTTAGGGTTATGGTTATAATTAAGACTATGTTTAAGGCTAGGAAAAAGAACTAGGGTTTATGCTAGTGTTAGGGCTAGGATTATGGCTATGGCTAAAGTCAGATCCAGGGTTATGGTTAGGAATAGTTTTAGGGTTAGGTTTATGTCTAAGTCTAGTGTAAGTGTTAGTTATAGGGTAGTAGTCAGGTTTAGAGCTAGGGGAATTATTAATGTCAGGTTCAGTGTTGAGCTTTGGTTTAGATTTGAGTTTAGAGTTAGGTCTCTAATTATCATTAGGTTTAGCATTAGGGTAATGATAATGTTAGGTTTAGGGTTCAGGTTAAGTTTAGGGTAATTGACAGTTTGTGGGAGAGTGATAAGTTTAGGTTTAGGCCTAGGGTTAGCATTAGGGTAAGGGTAATGTTTAGGGTAATGGATACAGTTAGAGTTAATGTTATGTCTAAAGTTATGGTTATGATTAGGTCTTCTGTTAGGTTTAGGGTGAGGGTTACAACAATGGTTAGGTTTAGGGTTAAGTTTACCATAAGTGTTAGGTTCTGACCTATTTTTAGTTCTAGTCTGGGAGTTAGCTTTAGGGTTAGGTCTAAGAATAGGATTACCATAGGTTTGGGTTAAAGTTAGGGTTAGAGTTAGACCTAGGATTAGTGATAGGGTCAGTATAAGGGTCAGGGTAAGGGTTAGAATTTGGGATAGGTTTATATCTAGAATGAGAGCTAAGGTTAGGGCTATGAATAGAGTTAGGGTTTTGGTTAGCCTAAGGATTAGGGATAGGTCTAGGGTTATCCTTAGGTTTAGGTTATTGCTTAGGGTAAGGGATTGTTTTAGAGCTAGGCTTAGGGCTATGGTTAGAGTTGGAGTTAGGGTTAAATCTAAGTTTAGGGCTCGGATTAGGGCTAGTTTTTGTGTTAGGTTTAGGGATATGATTAGGCCATGGCTAATGTAAGAACTAAGGTTAAAATTAGGTTAGTTTTAGTGTTATGGTTAAGTTTAGTGTTAGGGTTAGGTTTAAGTTTAGTGTTAGAGTTAGGGATACTTTTAGGGAAAGTTTTATGGCTAGGTCTATTGTAATGGTTAGGTATAGTAGAAGATTAAGGTTTAGAGCTAGGGGAATTATTAGGGCCAGGGTCAGCATCATGGCTTTGTTTACATTTGGGTTTAGGGTTACAGCTCAATTTACAGTTAGTGTTAGCATTAGGGTAAAGATGGGGTTAGGTTTAGGGTTCATGTTAGGTTGAGAATAATTGATAGTTTTGGGGATAGTGATAGGGTTGGGGTTAGCAATAGGGTTAGCATTAGGTTAAGGGTTATGTTTAGGGTAATAGATAGAGTTAAGGTTAGGGCTAGGGTTATTGTTAGGGTTAGGGTGAGAGTGAGGGTTACGGCTAGGTTTATGGATCAGTTGAGGGTTTGTGTTAGGGCTAGGGCTAGGATTAAGGCTAGGGCTAATGCAAGGTCTAGCATTATGGTTAAGAGTAGTTATAGGGATTGGTTATGAATAGGTCTACTGCAAAGTTTAGGTTTAGGGTAAAGGTCAGGTTTAAAGCTAATTTTACTTTTATGATCAGGGTCAGGATTAGGGATTTGTTTCGGTTAAGGTTTAGGGTTAAGGCTCAAATTAGCATTAGGTTTAATGTAATGGATATAGTTAGGCTTAGGGTTCAGGTTATGTTTAGGTTTGTGAATAGATTCTGGAGAGCTATACAGTTAGGTTTAATCCTATTGTTAGCATTTGGGTTAGGCTTATGTTTAGGTAAAATATAGGATTATAGCTTGGGTTAGGGCTAAGTTTATGGTTAGGATTAGGGCTAGTTTTAGGGTTAGGATTAGGGTTATGATTAGGCCTAGGGTTAGGGTTAGGGTAAGAGGTATGGTTGGAGCCAGATTTAGGGGTAGGGTGAGGGTTAGGTTTAGAGAAGGTCTAGGGTAAATTTTAGGGTTAGGGCTATGTTTAGCATTAGGGTTAGGGTTAGAGTTATGGTAATGGATAGAGTTAAAGCTAGGGTTTGGGCAATGGTTACAGTTAAAATTAGGGTTAAAGTTAGGGTTAGGGATAGGGCTATATTAATATTTAGGGTTAGGATTAGGGTTCAGTTTAGAGGTAGTGTTAGGGTTAGAGTTACTTTATTCAAATTTCTTTGATACAATCCAGGATTCATCTTCCTTACTCTGTTTCCCAGGTTTAGGTCTTTTGGTTCAAATGTTTGGTGTCAGGAACAGTTAGTATTTTCATTTTACTTCATTTTGACCTATAAGAGTAAATGTAAGTGGACCTGGAAATAAAACATGGTTTATGCTAGCTGCTTGAAATTGCACTCACACCCTCAATTCAATGTGGGGAGACTGTGGTATGTTCCTTGTGAGTGTAGGCCTAAGCTGAAGCATGCAAAAAAAAATTCATCCGAGAGCCCTTTAGGAGTAAGCACGGAATATTCATGAACTGAAATTCCTCCTATAATTATTTTGTCAGATTTGTTTTATACTGAGTAGAATTCATTATTTATCTTACCCCACAGGCTCTCCAAGTGTGGGACTTCTAAGACCAACGGTTCTCTAATCAGGTTAGGGTTAGTGTTAGGTTTAGGGTTAGGGCTAGGATTAGATGTAGTGTTAGGGTGAGAATAAGTTTTGTTCAATTTTTTTTGATACTTGGAAGGAGTCATCTTTAACCTAGCCTTAATATGCTCCTAATGTTTGGGGCTTCTCATTTCAATGGTTTGCTAACAGGGACACTCTGTTTTTTGTTTTTTTTTTTTAAGGTTTCACTTCATATTGACCTATATAGGTAAATGAAAATGGAGGTAGAAATCAAACCAGGTTGGTGCTAGCTGCTTGAAACTTCAAACCCTGAATCAGTTCTCTGTGTGAACTATCTAGCTTGTTCCTTGTGAATGTCACCCTAAGATGAAGATGGCAAAAACAACTTTATCTGAGAGCCCTTTAGCAGAAAACAGAGAAATATGCATGAACTGAAATAGCACCTCAATTATTTGGTCATATTTATTTGATACTGCATAGGATTCATCTGATAGCTTAGCCCACTAGGCTCCCCAAGTTTGGGACTTCTATGATCAACAGTTTTTCAAACAGGTTAGGGTTTGTGTTAAGGTTAGTGTTAGGGCTAGTGTTAGAGCTAGTATTAGGGTTAGAGTTTGTTTTGTTCAAATTTCTTTGATACAGGGCAGGATTCATTTTTCTCCTAACCTTACTATAGTCCTCATGTTTGGGCCTCCTAGGTTCAATGGCTCACTGTAAGGAACAATTTGTATTTTAATGTTTCAGTTCATTTTTTCCTGCACAGGTAAATGGAAATGGAGCTGGAAATCAAAAAGCATTGGTGTAAACTGCTTGAAAATTCACACTCTATCAATTCTCTGGGATCAATCTCTGGTTTGTTCTTGTGACAATAGGCTTAAGCTAAAGCATGTAAAAACAACTTTATCCAAGAATCCTTTAGGAGATAACAGGGAAATATGCATGTACTTATATATTCCATCAACTTTTTGGACAGAATTCTTTGATACTGTGCAGCATTCATTCCTTAGCTTGCCCCATTAGGCTGCACAAGTTTGGAAATTTTACGGTCAAAGATTTCATAAAAAAAGTTAGGGTAAGGGGAAGAGCTAGGGTTAGAGTTAGTGTTAGGGTTAGAGTTAGTTTTATTCAAAATTATTTTATACATGTCAGGATTTATCTTTTAGCTAGATTTACTCTGTTCCCCAGGTTTAAACCTTCTCCATTCACAGGGTCGCTGTCAGGAACATTTTGTATTTTAAGATTTCACTTCATTTTGACCTATACGGGAAAGTTAATGGAGTTGAAAATCAAACAGGGTTTGTGCTAGCTGCTTGAAACTTCACACACTCCATCTGTTCTCTGTAGGGACTCTGATACGTTCCTTGTAAAAGTAGGCCTATACTTAAGCATGCAAAAACAACTTAATCTGAGAGCACTTTAGGAGAAAACAGGAAAATATGCATGTACTGAAATACCTCCCATAATTATTTGGTCAGATTTTTTTGATGTTGTGTAGGATTAATCACTTAGCTTGCCCCACAAGGCTCCCCAAGGGCGGGAATTCTGGATCAATGGTTCTCTAATCAGGTTAGGGTTAATGTTAGGTTTAGGGTTACAGCTAGGGCTAGAGTTTTATGTAATGTTGGGGTGAGAGTTAGTTTTGTTCAAATGTCTTTGATACTGGACAGAAGTAATCCTTTATCTAGCCTTATTATGCTCCCAAGGTATATTCTTCTCAATTCAATTGCTCATTATCATGAACACTTTGTATTTTAAGGTTTCACTTCATTTTGACACCTATGGGTAAGTGGAAATCAAACAGGCATCCCGTCCTCTAAACCTAAATCTAAACCTAACCATAAACATAGCCATAATCCTAGACCTAAGCCTAACACTAACCCTAGACTTATTCCTAGCCTTAATTTAGCCCTAACCCTAACCCAAACTCTATCCCTAATACTAACTCCAACTCTTGTCATAGCCCTATACCTATTTTTAACCATATCCTTTACCAAAACCCAAACAATAGCCCTAATCTTAGCTCTCACACTGGCCATAGCAATAACCCTAGAATGAACTATAACTCTAAATCTACTCCTAAGCCTAAACTAATCCTATAAGTAGCAATAACAATAATGCTAATCATAAAACTATCCTTAACTTTAGCTTTAGTTCTATTACAAACCAAGCCTTAGGACTAACCCTAAACCTTAAACTAAACCAATTCCTAACCCTACATCTACTCCTAAGCCTACCCCTAATTTGAGTCCTATCGTTAACCATAAACCAAAGCAAGACCCTGACTCTGACCCTAAAACTAAACCTACTTAAAAACATCACCCTAAACCTAAACCTAATCCTAAAACTAAACTTAGTCCTAAATGTAACCCTAAAACTAGCCCTAATTGTAACCTTAGTTAATACATTAGATGTATCCCTAAGAAGAGCCCTAATGTAACCCAAAACCTAACCCTAACAGTTACACTTACCCTAAACCTATTCCTAAACCTAACTCTATCCCTAAACCTAACCCTAACCCTATACCTAACACTAACCCTAACCCTAAACCTAAAACTTACTCTAACCCTATACCTAACCCTAAGATAATCCAGAACCCTAACCCTAACATTAACCCTAAACCTAACCCTAACCCTAATATTTACCTTAAACCTATTCTTAAATCTAAAACTATGCCTAAATCTAACCCTAACCCTAAACCTAACATTAACCCTAACCCTAAACCGAACACTAACTCTAACCCTAACCCTAAACCTAAAACAAACTGGAACCCTAACCCTAACACTAACCCTAATCCTAACACTAACCCTACACTAATAATATACCTAAAACTTGTCCTAAATCTAACACTAACCCTAACCCTGACACTAACTCTAACCATAACCTTAAAACTAACACTAACCATAACCGTAACCATAACCATAACATAACCATAACCCTAAGCATAACACTAAACCCAACACAAACACTAACACTAACTCTAATCCTAACACTCACCTAATTATAACCTTTACCCTAAATTTAACACTAACCCTAACTCTAACCCTAACATTAAAACTAACACTAAATATTCCTAACACTAACCCTAACACTAACTAACCCTAAACCTAAGACAAACCATAACCCAAACCATAATTCTAAACTTAACCTAACCCTAAACCTAACCCTAACGCTAACACTAACACTAACCTCAACACTAACCATAACCCTAACACTAACCTAACTCCAAATCGAAACTTATCACTGACCCTAATATTTAATATAACCCTAAACCTAACAATAACACTAACATTAACATTAACAATAACCCTAATTGAAACCAAAACCCTAATCCTAAATCTAAACTTAAAAATAACAGTAACCACCCTAACTGTTACCCTAACACTTACACTAACCCTATACCTAACTCTAACTCTAACCCTAATTCTTTCCATAACTCTAACCCTAAACCTAAATTTATCTGTAACACAACCACTAACCAGAACCCTACTCCTAACACAAACCCTAACAATAACACTAACCCTAAAAGAAACCCTAACCTTAAACCTTAACCTAACTCTTATACTAACCCTAAATCTTACCTTAACCCTAATCTTAACCCTTACCTTAACACTAACCTTAACACTAACCCTAACTCTAACCTTAGCAATAAACCTAACCCTATACCTGTCCCTATCTGTAACACTAACACTAACCCTAACCCTAAACCTAAAACAAACCCTAAACTTATTCCTAAACCTAACACTTTACCTAATCTTAACCCTAACCCCAAACCTAACACTAACCCTAACCCTAACACTTACTCTAAACCTAAACCTAAGATGAACCAGAACCATAACCCTAACAATAACCCTAAACCTACAACTAATCATACACTAACCACATCCCTAATATTAGTCCTTAACCTAACAGTAACCCTAACACTACCCCTAAACCTAACCATAACATAAACACTAACCCTAACATTAACCCTAATCCTAACCCTAACCCTAACTCTAAACCTAATAGAAACCCTCTCACAAATGCTAACACTAATTCTACCACCAACCCTAAATATACCGTGACCCTAACCCTAACCCTAACATTAGCCCTAACCCTAACACTAATCCTAACACAATACCTAAAACTAAAACTAACACTAAACCTAATCCTAACCCTAACCCTAATCCTAACCCTAACCCTAACACTAACCCTAACACTAAACTTAAGCCTAACCCTAATCCTAATTCTAACTGTAACACTAACCCTAACACTAACCAAAACCCAACAGAAATCCTAACTGTAACCCTATCACTAACACTAACCCTAATATTAACCCAAATCCTAACCCTAACACTAAGCATAATCCTAACCTTAAACCTTAAACTAAAGCTAACCCTAAAGCTTACCCTAACACTAAAACTTACCCTAACCCAAACAATAAACCTAACACCTAACCCAAACAACAACACTAATGCTTACACCAAACCTAACCCTAATAATAAGCTTAACCCTAACAATAACCCTAAGCATAACAATAACCCTAAAACTAACCCTAAACCTAACCCTAATCCTAACCCTAAAACTAAGCCTAATCCTAACCCTAATGCTAACCCTAAAACTACCCTATCTTTGACCCTAACCCAGAGCATATCACTAACCCTAACCCTAAACCAAATCCTAAACCTAACACTAAACCTAAACATAACCCTAACACAAACACTATCCCTAACACAAACCTTAACACAAATGTAAGACTAACCCTAACATGAAACCTAACACTAACCTAAAACAAACCCTAACTCTAACGGTAACCAAAACCCTAACACTAATCCTACCTGTAAACCAAACCTAACACTAAACCTAATCATAATCATAACACAAAACCTAAACCTAACCCTAATACTAATACTAAACCTAAGCCTAACCCTAATTCTAATTGTAACCCTAACCCTAACTCTAACCCTAAATATAACACAAACCCTAAGTCTTCCCCTAAACCTAATCCTAACACTAACACTAACCTTAACCCTAACACTAATCCTACCACTAAACCAAACCTAACACTAAACCTAAGCTTAATACTAACACAAAACCTTAACCTAACCCTAATACTAACACTAAACCTAATCCTAACCCTAATTCTAATTGTAACCCTAACTCTAAATTTAACCCTAAAAATAACACAAACCCTAAGTATTCCCCTTAACATAATCCTAACACAAACACTAACCCTAAAACTAACACTAAACCTACTCTAGCCCTAACCTTAAAACTAACCCTAAACCTACCACTAACACTAACACTAACCCTAATATTAAAACTAACCCTAACCATAAACCTAACCATAAACTGAACATAACCCTATCTCTAATATTAAAACTAACCCTAACCCTAAACCTAATGCTAATCCTAACATTAACCCTAAACCTAACCCTAATGCTAAATCTAACACTAACCTTAAGTTATCCAAACCCTAAAGTTAATCCTAATTGTAATCCCAAACTTAAACCTAACCACAACCCTGACACAAACCCTAAAAATAACCATAAAACTAACCCTAACCCTAAACCTAAAACTAAACCTAATATTAACACTAACCCAAACCCTAACACAAACACTAACCCTAACCCTTACCAAAACACTAATGTTAACTCTAACCCTAACCATAATTTTAACTGTAAACCTAACCCTAACACAAAACCTAACCCTACCCCTAAACTTAAACCTAACACTGAACCTAATCCTAACCCTAACCCTAACACTAACCCTTTCCCTAAAATTAACACTAACCCTAACCGTAAACCTAACCATAACACTAACCCTAACCCTAAACCTTATCCTAAAACAAACCCAAAACCTAACCCCAACCATAAACCTAACCTCAACCCTAACCCTAATACTAACCCTAAACCTAACACTAACACTAACACGAACCCTACCCTAAACCTAACACTAACCCCAACCTTAACCCTAACACTGACCTTAGCCCTAACCCTAACACTAAACCTAACCCAAACCTTAACCTATCAATAATTCTAACCCTAAACATAACACTTAACCTAAACCTAACCATAACACTAAACTTAACTCTAAACCTAACCATAACCCTAACACTACACCTAAACATAACCCTAACCCTAAATCCAAACCTAATCCTTTTCATATACCTAACACTAACTTTGACCCTAACCCTTACACAAAACCTAAACCCAAACTTAACCCTATCACAAACCCTAACCCTAACCCTAACACAAAACCTAACACTAACCCTAATATTAACACTATATCTAAGCCTAAACCTAAACCTAATTTTAACCCTAACACTAAGTCTAACTCTAAAAATAACACAAACCCTAAGTCTTCCCCTAAACCTAACACTAACCCTAACACTAAACCTAAACCTAACCATAAACCTAACCATAACACTAAAGCTAACCCTATCCCTAACACTAAAACTATCATTGATCCTAACCCTAATGCTAACACTAACTCTAAACCTAAACCTAACATAATGCTAACCCTAAAAACAACCTTAACACTAACCCCAGCCCTAAAGCTAATCCTAACTGTAATCCCAAACCTAAACCTAACCACAACCCTGAAACAAACCCTAACATAATACTAACCCTAACCCTAACCCTAAACCTAATATTAACACTAACCAAAACACTAACACAGTCACTAACCCTAACCCTAACCCTAACCCAAATATTAACGTTAACCCTAACCCTAACCATAATTTTAACTGTAAACCTAAACCTAATCCTAAACCTAAAAATAACACTAAACCTAATGCTAACCCTAACCCTGACACTAGCCCTTTTTCTAAAATTTACACTAAACCTAACCATAAATCTAACCCTAATACTAACCCTAACCCTAACAATAGATATAACCTTAACCCTAACCCCAACACTAGACCTAACCCTAACCATAAAACTAATAATAACCCTAACCCTAACACTAACACGAACACTAACCATAAACCTAACACTAAACCTAACACTAACCCTTACACCAGCTCTAACACTAACCATAACTATAACCCTAACACTAAACCAAACCCCAACCCTAACCCTATCACTAATTCTAACCCTAAATATAACCTTAAACCTAACACTAAACCAAACACTAACCATAACCCTAACCCTAAATCTAAACCTAATCGTAACCTGAAAATTAAACCTAATCCTAACCCTAACCCTAAATGTAACCATAATCCTATTCGTATACCTAAAACTAACCCTAACCCTAACCCTAACACAAATACTAACCTTAACCCTAAACCTACCACAAACCCTAAACCTAAACCTAACACTAAACATAACACTAAACCTAATTCTAACTCAAACCCTAACTCTAAATCTAACCCTAACCCTAACCCTAACCGCAACAGTAACCCTAACACTAACCCTAAACCTAATACTTAGATTAACACTAACCCTAACACTAACACTACCCTAAACCTATCCATAACATAACACTAACTCTAACCTTACCATAACACTAACTGTAAACCTATTCCTAACCCTAACACTATACTTAACACTAACACTAACCCTAACCCAAACACTAACACTAAACCTAAACCTAACACTCATGCTAAATCTAACCCTAACATGAACCCGATAACTAACCCTAACCCTAACCCTAAAAAAATCCTAAATTTATACCTAACCCTAACACTAACACTAACTCTAACTCTCAACCTAATTCTAACCATGACACTAACCCTAAAACTAACCCTTAACAAAATCCTGACACTAAACCTAACACTAACTCTAATGCAAATATTAACAATAACACTAACCTGACACTAACTTTAATCCTACCAGTAAACCTAACTTAACACTTATTTTACATGTAACCTTAACACAAACCCTAACCCTAAACCTAACACTAACCCTAACTCTAACCCAAACCCTAATACTAACCTAACCCTAACCCTAAACCTAACCATAACACTAATTCTAATGCAAAAATTAACACTAAATTTAATCCTAAATCTAAACCTATTCCTAATCTTAATCCTAACCATAACCCTAAACTAAACCAAACCCTAACCCTAAACCAAACACTAACCCTTACCCTAAACCTAACACTAACCCTAAACCTAACCCTAATGTTAACCCTAACACAAGCTATAAACCTAACACTAATGCTAACCCTAACACTAACTCTAACCATAATACAACCCTAACATTAACCCTATCTTTAACCAAAATCTAAAACTAACCCTAACAATAAGCATAACCATAAAAGTAAACCTAAACCTAAACCTAACCCTAACCATAACACTAACACAAACACTAAACCTAAGCCTAATACTAACCCTAACCTTAACACTAACCCTATCACTAACCCTAACCATAACCCTAATTATACCACGAACCCTAACACTAAAACTAAACCTAACCATAACCCTAACTTTATAAATAACACTAACCATAACCTAAACTTAACACTAACCCTAAACTAACCCTATTGCTAACCTGAACATTAACTCTAAACTACAATGCTTATCCTAACACTAACCGTAACGATAACCCAAAGCTAATATAACCCTAATCCTAAACTTCATAATAAACCTAACCCTAACCTAAAACGTCATGCTAATCTTAAACTTAATACTAATCCAACTCTAAACCTAAACCTACAATAAACCCTAACCCTAACCATAACACTAAACCTAACCCTAACATTAACACAAACCCAATCCCTACCACAAACACTAACCCTAACCCTAACCTTATCTCTAACATAACTCTAACCCTACACCTACATTAACTCTAACCCTAAACATAACAATAACCCTAACACTAATATTAATCCTAACCCTAACACAATACCTGTCACTACATCGAACCCTATACCTTACCTAACACTAATTCTAACCCTAAAACTAAACCTAAAACTAACCTTAACCTAACCCTAACCCTAACACTAAACCTAAACCTAAACATAACCGTAACACTAACCCTAACACGAACACGAACCCTAACCCTAACCCTAACCCTAACCCTAACAAAAACTTTAACCAAAACCATAACTCTAACCCTACAATAAACTTAATTCTAACCCTAAACCTAACCCTAACACTAATTCTAATATTAATCCTAACTCTATCACTAACCCTAAGCCTAAACCTAACCCTAAACCTAACACTAACACTAATCCTAACCCTAACTGTAACCCTAACACTAACATTAACCATAAACATAAACATAAATGAAACACTAACCCTACCCATAACTGTAACACTAACCCAAACCATAAAACCCTAACCCTAAGTCTAAAACTAAACCTAAGCCTAACCAGAACCCTAACCCTAACCCTAACCCTTACCCTAACACTAACACTAACCCTAACAATAACCCTACCATTAACCCTAAACCTAAACTAACCATAACTGTAACACTAACCTTAACCCAAAACCTATACCTAAATTGACACTAGGCCTAATTTCATCCCTAACAGTAATCCTAACACTAACCCTAACCCTAAAACTAAACATAATCAAACACGAACCTAAACCTAACCCTACCACTACCCCTAAACCTATCCCAAATTCTACCTCTAACCATAACACTAACCCTAACCCTCACCGTAGTCATTACCTTAATACATACCCAAACACCAACCCTAACCCTAAACCAAACCCAAACCATAACCCTGACCCTAACTCTTACATAAATCCTAACCCAAATCTTAACCCTAACAATAACCCTAACCCTAACCCTAACATTAACCCTAACACTAACACTAATCCTAACCCTAAACCTAAAACTAACCCTAACCCTAACACTAACCCTAAACCTAACCCTAACCCTAATCTTAAAACTAACTTTAAACCTCACCCTATTACTAATGCTAACACTAAACCTAACACTAACCATAACCCATACATAAATCCTAACCCTAACACTAACCCTAACTGTAACTCTAAAACAAAATCTAAGTCTAATCTTAAATTTTACTGAAACCCTAACACTAATGCTTACCCTTACCCTAACCCTAACACTAACCTTAAAACTAATCATAACCCTTACTCTAAGCCTAACCCTAAACCTAACAATAACACTAAACCTAATCTTAATGCTAACATTTTCACTAACATTAATCCTAACCCTAACCCTAACCCTTAAAGTAAACATAACCCCAATCCTAACCCTACCACTAATTCTAACACTAATCATAAACCTAAACCTAACACTAACCCTAACCCTAACCCTAACCCTAAAAGTAACCCTAACACCAATCCTAACACTATCACTAATTCTAACCCTAATCATACCCCTAAACCTAACACTAACACTAACCCTAACCCTAACAACAAACATAAACTTAATTCTAAACCTAACCATAACATTAACACTAACCCTAACCCTAACCCTAACACTAAATCTAACCCTAATCTAAAATTTACCCTAACCCTAACACTAACACTAACCCGAAAACTAACCTTAACCTATATCTAATAATAACCCTAACAATAAAATTAACTCTAAACCTAATCATAACACAAACCTTAACCCTAATCCTACATTAAAACTAACCATAAACCTAACCCTAGCCCAAATCCAAACTGTAACCATAACCCTAAACCTAATTATAACCCTCACCCAATCAAAAACCTTAACACTAATACTAACACTAACCCTAGACCTAACACTAACCCTTAAAATAACCTTAACCCTCTCCCTATCATTAACATTAACCCTAACTCTAATACTAAAAAATATCCAGACACTAAACTTAACCATAATCTTAACCCTATCAACACTAACCCTAAACATAACACTAAACTGATCACTAACCCTAACTTTAGTCCTAACCCTAACCCTAACCCGAACACTAAAACTAAGCCTAACCATAAACTAATATAACAGTAACACTAACCCTAACTCAAATCCTAATCGTAAACTTAACACTAACCCTAACACTAACACTTATCCTAACACTAACACTTTCCCTAAAACTAACCCTGATACTAACCCTAAACCTAACCCTAACCATAACTCTAACACTAACCCTAAACCTAACCCTAACCCTAACCATAACACTAACCCTAAACATAAGTCTAATACTAACTCTAAACCTATCCCTCACCCTTATACTCTCCATAACCATAACACTCACCCTATCCCAAACACTGAAACTAAACCTAACCCTAAACCCAACTCTAAACCTAAACCTAACACTCATCCTAATTCTAACCCTAAGACTAAACCTAAAGTTAAACCTAAGTTTAACCTTAACCCTATATCTTACACTAAATCTAACACTAACCTGAGCACTTACCCTAATCCTAACCCTAAACCTAACACAAACCTTAACCCTAACAGTAACCCTAGAAGTTACCCTAAACATAAACCTAATACTAATGCTAACGCTAACACTAAATCTAAAGTAACCCTAACTCTAACCATAACACTAACCATAACTTTAACCCTAACCCTACACCTAACTTTAACCATAACCATAACCCTAACACTTATCCTAACAAAAACAGTAACCTTAACACTAACCCTAAAAATAAATATAAATCTAACACTAACCCTGACCATAATTCTACACCTAAAACTAACCCTAAACCTAACAGTAACCCTAACCCTAAACCTATCCCTAAACTTAACACTATCCCTAACCCTAACCCTAACAGTAACCCAAATTCTAACCCTATCTCTGAACCTCAACCTAACCCTAATACAAAACCTTAACTTTACCATAGCACTCACCAAAATTCTAACCCAAATTCTAACCCTAACCTTAACACTAAGCTTATCTCTAACCTTAACCATTACCTTAATGCTAACCCTAAAACCAACCATAACCGTAACCCTAAACCTAACACTTACACAAACCCTAAACCTAATTTTATCCCTAATATTAACCCTAACCCGAACCCTATCTTTAACTCGAACCCTAACCCTAACTACAACTGTAAATCTAACCCTAACCCTAACCCTAACCCTAATACTAACACTAACTTTCACCCTAAATTAACCCTAACCCTAACCCTAATACTAAACCTAATCCTAACCCTAAACTAAATCTAAGTGTAACCCTAACCGTAACACTAACCCTAACACTAACCCTAACCCTAAACTGAACACTTTCACAAACCTTAAACCTAACCCTAACCCTAATTGTAACAACTAAACCTAACCCTAATCCTTTCCCTAACACTATCCCTAACCCTAAACCTATCCCTAACATTAACACTATCCATAAACCTAACCTTAACCCTAACCCTAACACTAAACCTAACACTCAATTTAACCCTAACCCTAACAAAAATTCTAAACCTAACCCCTTCTTTAACCCTAGTTCTCAGCCAAACCCTAATCCTAACACTAATTCTAACCCTAAACCCCAACCCTAAACCTAACACTAACTCAAACACTACCCGTTACACTAACCCAAACCATAAAACTAACCCTAACTGTACTCCTGACAATAACACAAACTCTACCACTAACCTTAAACCTAACACTAACACTAACCCTAACAATAACTTTAACCCTAACCCTAAACATAAACCTAACACTAATCCTAAACATAACCCTAAACCTAAACCTAGCACTACCCCAAGCACTAATATTAACCCTAACCTCACCCTAACACAAACCCTAAACCTAAAACTAACCCTAAACCAAACTCTAAACCTAATCAAAAAACTAATTCTAATCTAAAAACTAACCCTAACCATAACATTAACCCTAAACCTAAAACTAAACCTAAAACTATCACTAACCCTAAACCAAACCCTAACATGAACTCTAATTCTAAACTGAACCATAACTCTAACACGAACCATAACCCTAGTCCTAAACAGAACACTTACCCTAAACCTAATCCTAATCCTACCACTAAAAGTAACCCTAACACTAACACTAACCTTAACCCTAATCCTAATCTTAAACCTAACACTAACCCTACCATAACTCTAAAACAAACTCTAATCCAAGCCATAACCATAACCATTACCTAAACATAATGCTCACCCTTACATAAACCTAACCGTAATACTAACCCTAACAATAGCCCTAACACTAAACCTAATCCTAACACTAACACGAACCCTAAACCCAACCATTCCACTAAGCCCAACCCTCACCCAAACTCTAACACTAACCCTAAGACTAACCTAAAACCTAACCCTAACCTTAACACTAACACTAACTCTAACACTAACACTTACACTAACACTAACACTAACTCTAACTCTACTCTAACACAAACCCTAACACAAACCTAACCCTGACACTAATCTAAACCTTACCCACATCGTTACCTAATCCTAAACACTATCTCTAGCACAAATACTAACCTTAACCATAACTGAAAATTAACACTAACCTTAACACTAACCCTAACCTTAAAACTAAACCTAAACCTAATCCTAACCCTAACACTAACTCTAACTGTAACCATAATCATAACCATAAACATAGCACATACCCTAACCCAAAAACTAACCCTAACACGAATCTTAAACCTAACCCTAACCCTAAACACCACAATAAACTTAACAGAAACCCTAACCCTAATACTAACACTAACCGTAACACAAACCCCAAACCTATACCTTAAACCTAAAAATAACCCTAACTCTAACCCTAACCCCAACACTAACCCTAACCATAACACTGACCCTAACCTAAAATCTAACCCTAATCCCAAACACTATAAAAGCATATTCCAATCCTTAATCTTAAACCTAACCAAACCCTAACACTAAACCTTACCTAGCACTAACCCTAATTCTAAACCGAACAATAAATTGAACACTAATGCTAACCCTAAACATAACACAAAACCTAACACTAACTATACAAGTAAGCCTAAGCCTCACCCAAACTCTAATCCTAACCCTAATAATAACCCTAAATCTTATCCTAACCTTAACAATAACACTAACCCTAACACTAACCCGAATTCTTATACTAAACCCTCAAGATAATCCTAACCCTAACCCTAAAACAGACCATAACCCAACCCCTAACCCTAACCCTAAAACTAACCCAAACACCAACCATAACTCTAACCCTAAATGTAATGATAACCCTAACATAACCCCAACACAAACCCTAACACCAACTATAACCCTGACACTAATCTATACCTGAACCTCACCGTTACTTAACACTCACCACTAACTCAAACACTAACCTTAATCCCAACCGACCTTAACACTAACCCTAATACTACCCCTTACCTTAAAACTAAACCTAAACTTAACCATAACATTAAACCTAACCATAACACTAACCCTAAACATAACATTTACCCTAAACTTAACCCTAACCCTAACATGAATCTTAACCCTCAAACTAACCATAACCATATCCCAAAACCTAACATTAACCCTAACACTAAACCTAAAACTAACCCTAACCTTAACACAATCCTAAACCTAACTATAAACCTAACACTAACCCTAACAATAACCTTAACCGTAACACTAAACCTAACCCTAATCCTAACACAAACCCTAACCCAAACCATAATCCTGAACCTAAACTAACCCTAACACTAACCTGAACTACCCATAACCATAACCCTAAATCTAATCTTAATCCTAACCCTAACACTAACCTTAAAACGAACCCACACCCTAAAACTACCAGTAAACCTAATCCTCAACCAAACCCTAAACATAACCCTAACACTAACCCTAAACCTAACCCTAATAATAACACTAATATTAACACTAAACCAACCGTAAGCCTAACCCTAAGCATAACACCAACTCAAATACTAACCTTAAAACAAACCCTAATCTAAACCATAACCCTGACCATAATATAACCTGAACCCTAATCCTTACCTAACTCTAACCCTAAACCTAACACTAACCCTAACCCCCAAACTAACACTAACCCCAACCGCAACCCTAACCCTAATTCTAACCCTAGCACGAAACTGTACCCTAACACTAATATCAAAGCTAAACCTAATCCTAACTCTAACCCTAACATTAACCAAAACCTTAAACCTAATTCTATTCCTAACACTAATTATAACACAAAGACAAACACTAACACTAATCCTAACCCTAACCATAACCCTAACGTTTACACTAACCCTAACACAAATCCTAAACCTAACCCTAACACTAACTCTAAACTTAAACCTAACCCTAACAGTAACCCTTATCCTACATTTAACCCTAACACTAAACTCAACCCTAAACTTAACCCTAACTTTAACACTAAACTCTACCTAACCTCATCCCTAAACCTAACCATAACATTAACCCTAATTATAACCCTAACACTAACCCTAACCCCAACCATAATCCTCTCACTAACCCTAACCTTATCACTACCCCTAAACCTAAACCTAACCCTAACCCTAACACTAACCCTAAAACTAACCATAACCCTACCTGTAATCCTAAAAATAACCCTGAACCTAAACCTAAACCTAACTCTAACCCTAATTTTAACCATAAATCTAACCATAAACCTAAACTTAACACAAAACCAGTCAATAACACTAACCCTAAGACAAAGCCTAACCCTAACACTATCCCTAACACTAACATTAACCCTAAACCTAAACCTAACACTAAAACTAACCTTCACTCTAATCCAAAACCTAACCCTAATTCTAAAACTAAACCTAACTCTAACACAAACTCTAACCTTAAACCTAAAACTAACCCAAAACATAAACCTAAACTTAACCCTTACGCTAACATGAACACTAAACCCTAGCCCTCACATTAAAGCTAACCCTATCCAAAAATAGAACCCGAACACTAAACCTAACGCTAAACCTAACAGTAACCCTAAACTTAACGATAACTATATCCCTAAACTTAGCCCTAAACATAGCCCTAAACCTAAGCCTAATACTAACACTATCCAAAAGCATAAACCACACCATAAACCTAAACCTAACCTAACCATATTCCTAACCCTAAACCTAAACCTATCCCTAACACAAACAGTGAAACTAACCCTATCCCTAACACTAACACTAAAACTAACACCAACCCTAAACCTATCACTAAGCCTAACCCTAACCCTAACCCTAACACTTGACCTATCTATAGCCGAAGCACTAACCTTAGATCATAATCTATCTCTAAATCTAACCCTAACCTGTAGCCTAAGCCTAACCCTAACACTATCCCTAACCCTAACACTAGCCCTAATCCTGGCCCTAGCCCTATAACAAAACTGAGCCATATGCTCTATCCCTAAATCTTAAACTAAACCAAACCCTAACCATACAACTACTCCTAACTGTAGCCCTTTTTGAGTTTTAAGTTGAACCCTAAAACTAACCCTTACACTGACTCTGACACTAACACTAATCCTAGCTCTAAACATCACTCTAATCCTAACACTAACCCTAACACTAAACCTAGCCCTAATCTTAACCCTAAAATTATCCCTAATTTTAACCCTTGTACTTACATTAGCCGTAATCCTAACACTAGCAGTAACTTAACCCAAATCCTAGTCCTAATCTGAGCCCCAACCTGAGCTTTAACCCTAACCCTAACCCTAATCATAGCTTTAGCCCTAATCATAACCACATCCCTAGCCCTAACCCTATACATTACCATAAAAGTAACCCTAACCCTAATGCTAACCCTAGGCCTAAACCTAATCCTATCTCTTATCATGTACCTATCCATTTCCCTAAACCTAACATGAACCCTAATTCTAAGCCTATCATTACACAAACCCTTACCCTAATGCTAATTCAATCCCTAACTTTAAGCCTTAACCTATTCCAAACCCTAACCTAGACATTCACCTTAATAATACCCCTAGCCCTAAACCTGACCCTAACCTTAAATCTAAACCTTACACTAGACGTACCCATAATCCTATCCCTAAAACTATCTTTAAACATAATTCTAGACTTGAAATTAGCCATACTCCTAATCCTAGCCCTAACCCTAAAACAAACTCTAGCCCTCATCCTAGTCCTAAACTTAGCTTTAATCATAACCCTAATCCTAACCCTTATTCTAAACATCACCCTACCTCTAAAACTAGATATAACACTATCCCTTACCCTAAACTAAATTCTAAATCTAACTCTAATTTTATTCTTAAGCTGAACACTAACCACAGACCTAATCCTAGCCCTAATTTAGCCCTATCCCTAACCCTAACCCTAACCTTAGCCTAACAATAATTCTCACACTAGCCCTATCACTATTTCTAATCCTAGCCCTCACCATAACCCTAATACTAGCCCTAACCCTTGCCCAATCCCTAGTCCTAGCCCTAAACCTAAGCCTCACACTAACACTAACCCTAATCCTAATGCTAGTCATAAAACTAGCCATAACCCTGTGACTAGCAGTAAAACCAAAGCAAGCATTAGCCCCAACCCTAAACCTAACTTAAATTAAACCCTTACACCTAGACCTAACCATACTCTTAATTCGAGTCCTAATACTAACCTTAAAAGTATACCTGACGCTGACTCATATGCTAAACTCATGCTAGCTCGAAACACCATCCTAAACTTAAACCAAAACTTAACAGTAACCCTAGCCCTTATTTGAGTCCTAACCCTAACCCTAACCCTGACTCATATCCTAAACTAACCCTAGCTCTAAATATCACCCTAACCCTAAACTTAACCCTAATACTAAAACTACCCCTAACCCTAACCCTAATCCTAAAACTAACGCTAATTGTAACCCTAGTTCTTATATTAGCAATTGTACTAACCCTAGTCCTAACCCTAACACAAAACTAGCCCTAATCCAAACCCTAAACCTAAATTTAACCCTAACCCTACCCTAACTCTAGTCCTAAAGTTAGTTCTAACTCTCTCCCTTACCCTAAGTGAAACTCTAACCCTAATGGTAAACCCAGACATATTCCTACTCCTTAAGCTAACCAAAACCCTAACCCTATTAATAGTCATGACCCTGACCCTAATTCTAGCTCTAATCCTATCCCAAAACCTTATGCTAACCCTGACCCTTATTCTGACCCTAACACAAACCCGAGGTCTAAAACTGACCCTAACACTGGCCATAGTGCTAACTCATACCTAAATCTAACCCTAACCCTGGCCCTAAGACTAACTCTAACTCTCACACTATCTTTATTCCTAGATCTAAATCTATCCATTACCATAAGCCTAACGCAAGGCCTAAACCTTGCCCTATCATTAGTCCTAGCCCTAACTCTAGGTCTAACCCTAACTCGAAATCTATCCCTAATCCTAAGTCTAACACTAAAACTAGTCCTAACCCTAATGCTAATCATAAAACTAGCCCTAACCCTAACCCTATCAGTAAAACAAACTGAGCAATAGCCCTAACCATAAACCTTAACGTAAACCAAACCCTAACACCTAGACATAACCATAGCCTTAATTCGAGTCCTAACACTAACCTTAAATCTAACTCTGACCCTGACTCATATCCTAACACTCACCCTAGCTCTAAAAACCCTCCTAACCTTAAACTGAATCCTAAAAGTAAACCGAATTCTAATTTGAGTCCTAAACCTAACCCTGACCCTGACTCCTATTATAACACAAACCCTAGCTCTAAATATAAACCTAACCTTAAACCTAACCCTAACACTAGACCTATTCCTAACCCTAACCCTAAAAGTAACCCTCATTGTAACCCTAGTTCTTACTTTAGCCATTGCCCTAACATTAGCCCTAACCCTAACACAAAAACTAGCCCTAATCTGAGCCCTAAACCTAGATTTAACTCTAACCCTAACCCTAACACTAGCTCTAAAGCTATCCCTTACCCTATGAATAACTCTAAACGTAATGGTAGCCCTAGACCTATGCCTAATCCTTAGGCTAACCAAAATCCTAACCTTATTAATAGTCCTGACCCTAGCCCTCATTCTAGCTCTAATCCTATCACAAACCCGAACACTAACCCTGACACTTATCCTAACAGTAACATCAACCCTCGTTCTAAATCTGACCCTAACACTAGACTAAAACCTAACATGAGCCCTGTACCTAAACCTAATCCTAAATCTAGTCTTAACTCTAGCCTTAGACCTAAAAAAAACCTAGTCCTAGGCATAACAATAACCCTTATCCTAACACAAACACTAACCCTACTCCTGGACCTAAACCTACTCCTAATTCTGGCTATAACCCTAACTTGAACTATAACCCAAACACTGACTCTGCCTTTAATAGTAAAACTACTTCTAAACCTGATCCTAACTGAAATTCTAAACCTAACACTAGACCTTGGCATAACCCTAACCCTAAAACTAGCCCTAATCATAACCCTAGCTCTTACATTATCCACAGCTTTAACCCTAGGCCTAAAACTAACAAAAATATAGAGCTAATCCTAGGCCTTAACCTAGCCCTAAGCATAACCCTAACCCTAACCCTAACCCTAACCCAAACCTAACAATCTCCTTAGTCCTAATCCTAGCTCAAATCCTAACCCTTACTATAAACATAAACCTAGAACTATCCCTGAATCTAACCCCAAAACTAGTACTAATCCTAACCTTAACCCTAACCCTAACCCTAACCCTAGTTCTAAACCTACCCATTGCTCTAACCCTAACCCTAATTGTAGCCCTAGCCTTAAAACTAACCATAATCCTAACCCTAAACAGAAAACAAACCCTAGATCTAACCCTAAACTAATACTCGCTATAGACCTAAACATAAATCAAACTCTAACCCTTAACACAAACCTAAACATAACCATAGATCTAACACTAAACTTAAACTTAACCCTGTCCCTAACTCTCAACCTACATCTAACCGTATTTATTACCCTAACCCTAACCCTAAACTTAATTATAACCATTTCTCTAACCCTTACCCTAACCATAACCCTACCTTAATCCTATCCCTAAACATAACCCTTAACCTAACCCTTGCTCTAACCCTAATCATAGTTCAGAACTTAACTCTTACACTAAACATAATACTAACACTAATGCTAGTTCTAACCCATATCCTAACACTAATTCAAGACATAATCCTAACCATAAGTCTAGCTATAAACTTAGCTCTAACTGTATCCATTACCTATTCATAAGCCATATCCTAATGCTAACTCTAGGCCTAACCCTATCTCAAGACCTAATCCTAACCATAACCCTAGCCCTAACCTTAACTCTAACTGTATCCATTACCCTAAACATAACCCTTTCCCTAAAGCTAATGCTAGGCCTAACCCTAAGCCTATCACTAATCCCAACCCTATCAATTACCCTAAACCTAACTTGAACCCTAAATCTAACCCTATCATAACCCTAACCATAACCCTAATGCTAATTTGAGTCCTAATCCTAAACTCAAACCTAAAAGAAACCCTAACCATGACCCTGACCCTAATAATTCCCCTAGCTCTAAGCTAACCCTTACCCTAAACCTAAACCTTACATTAGACCTAGCCAAAACCTAACCCTAAAACTATCCATAACCATAACTGTAGACCTGACATTAGTCCAATATATAATCCTAGCCCTAACCCGAACACAAACCCAGCCCATAGTAGCACTAAACATAGCCTTAATCATAACCCTAACCTTAAACCTAGGCCTAACTTAAAACCAACCCTATCCCTAATATTAGACATACCTTAGCCCTATCCCTAACCTTAACCCTAATCCTAACCTTAGCACTGAAACTAAGTCTAACTATCTCCCTAGCCCTAAAACTAGTTCTAACCCTATCCCTTAATGCAATCATAAGCCTAGCCCTAACTCTAGGAGTAACCCTAGCCATTTCCTTAGGCCTACCCCTAACCCTAGATCTAACCTTAACTCTAAATCTAACCCTAATACAAAGACTAAGCCTAAACTTAACACTAACCCTAACCCTAACACTACTCATAAAAATAGCCCTAACTATACTCCTAGCCTAATACAAAACTGAGCCATAGCCCTAATCCTAACCCTTAACCTAAACCAAACCCTAACCCTACACCTAGCCCTAACCCTAGCCCTAATTCGAGTTTTAAGCAGAAATCTAAAACTAATCGTAACCCTGATTCTGACTCAAACACTAACCCTAGCTTTAAACATCACCCTAAACAACCTTAAATATAACACTAGACCTAGCCATAACCCTAACTCTAAAACTAGCCCTAATTGTAATCCTAGTACTTACATTAGCCATAACCCTAACCATAGCCCTAACTTAAACAAAAAACCTAGCCTAATATGAGCCACAAACTGAGCTTTAACCCTAACCCTAACCTTAACTCTAAACCTAGCATTAAAAATAACTGTAACATTAGCTCTAACCTTAGCTCTAACCCCATCCATTATCGTAACCATAATCCTAACCCTAATGCTAACTCTAGGCCTAAACCTTACCATATTCCTAATCCTAACCCTATCCATTACCCTAAACCTAACTTGAAACATAAACCTAACTATATCATTACCCTAATCCTAACCCTATGCTAATTCGAGCCCTAAATTTAAACCTTAACCTGTCTCAAACACTAATCACGACACTGACCCAAACAATACCCTTAGCTCTAAACCTGACTCTAACCCTAAATCTAATCCTTACACTACTTCTAACCTAACCCAAAAACTATCTTTAACTGTAAAGCTGGACTTGAAATTCTCCCTAGCCCTAATCCTAGCCCTAAACCCAGCCTTAATCCTGACCCAAACCAAACCTGAGGTTTAATCCTACTTCTAACCCTCGTCCTAGCCCTAAACGTAGCTATAACCCCATCCCTTACCCTAAACCTAACCATAACCATAAACCTAACCATAATCTGAAACCTAAACATAACTCTTGCCTTAACCCTAGGTCTAACACTAAGTCTAGCACTAACCCTAATTTAGTTTTATACTAACCCTAAATCTAGCCTTAAGACTAACTCTAACTCTTGCCCTAGTCCTATAGCTAGTTCTATCCTTAGCCCTAGCCCAACCCTGGATATAAACCTAACTCTAAAATTAAACCTAACACTAAATTTAACCATAACCATAATCCTCATCCACACTCTAACACGAGACCTAACAATAATGCTAATCCTAAAACTTTACTTACCCCTAGCTCTAGCCATAAAACACCAAGCCATATCCCTAACCATAACTCTTAACCTAAACCAAACCATAAACCTATATCTAGCCCTAACATTAACTCTAAAAATAACCCTGACCCTGATGCTGATCTTAACACTAATCCTATCCCTAAATATCACCCTAACCTTAAATTAACACTAACACTAGACCTAGCCTTAACCCTAACCCTAAAATTAGCCTTAATCATAACCCTAGTTCATACATTAGTCGTTGTTATAACCCTAGCCCTAACTCTAACACAAATCCTACTGCTAATTCTAGTCTTAACCCAAGCTTAAAACCGAATCTTAACCTAACACTAGCCCTAACCCTAACCCTAACCCTAGCCCTAATCCTAGCTCTAACCCTATTCCTTACCCTAAGCCAAACCCTAAATCAAATGCTAACCCTTGTCCTAACCCTAATCCTTAGCCTAACTTAAAAACTAACTGTATTACTAGTCCTATCTCTAGCCTTCATTTTAGTTCTAACCCTAACCCTGACCCTTATTCTGAGCCTAACAGTAACCCTAGGTCTAATCCTGACTGTAACCCTAAACCAAACCCTAACTCTAGCCCTACCAGTAACCCTATACTTATACCTAAACCTAACACTAGATTTAGACCCCAAAATAATTATAAATATAGCTATAATTCCAGCCCTAGACCTAAACAAAACCCTAGCTCTAGCCCTAAAATTAACACTTAACCTAAACACTTACCCTACCCCTAGATCTAACACTAGTCCTAATTCTGGCTCTAACCCTAACCCTAATCCTATCCAGAACACTGACCCTGACCCTAACACTAACATATTTCTAAACCTGACCCTAAACCAAAACCTAATCCTAACACTAGATCTAGCCATAACCCTAACCCTAATAGTGGCCCTAAGCATAACCCTAGTTTTAATCCTTTTTTAACCCTAATCTTAACCCTAACAGTAGCCCTAACCCTAACCATAGTCCTAAAGCTAGCCCTAAAACTAACAAAAACCTAGCCACAATCCTAGGCCTAAACTTAGCCCTAAGCATAAATCTAACCCTAATCCTAGTCCTAACACTAACCCTAACACTAACCCTTGCCTTAAACCTAGTTCAAAGCCAAAACCTTACCCTAAACATTAACCTACCCATATCCTAAAACATAACCCTAACTCGAGCTCTTATCCTAACCTTAATCCTAGCTCAAACTTTAGTTCTAAACTTGTCAATTATCTTAACCCTAATGCTAACCCTAATTATAAATCAACCCCTAACACTAAACCTAAGCCCAACCATAAACATATCCCAAGACCTAACCATAAACCTAAACCTCACCATAGCTCTAACCATAGCAGAAACATTAAGCATTACACTAAACCTAATCCTAAAACTATCCCTATCTATGCCCTAACCCTAAACCTAAATCTAACACTATCTATTACCCTTAACCCAACCCTACCTGTAATGAAATTTCTAGCCATAACCCAAACAGTATGTCAAACTCTAACCATAAACATATTCCTAGACGTAAATGTAAACCTCACCCTTGCCCTAGCCCTAACCCTAACTCAAACACTAACACTGACCCTAACCTAACCATAATCTTAGCCCTAAACCTAACACCATAAACCAAACCCTAGTCTTACCTCTAAAATTAACTCTAATCCTAGACTTAATCCAAAAAATTACCTAGCCCTAACACTAGCTCGAAATCTATTAATTGAACTAAACATTATCCTAACCAATGATCACCTTAACCCTATTGATAAACCTATCCCATCCATTACCCTAAACCTTAACTAAAACCTAAACCTAATTCTATCCATTACCCTAACCCCAAGCCTAAAACTAACACTAATTCAAATGCTAAACCTAAACTTTGACCTTAACCAAATGCTAACCATGACCCCAGCTGTAATAATATCCCTAACTCTAAACTTGACCCTTACCCTAAACGTAGACCTAGCCCTAGTCTAGCTATGAACCTAACAGAAACCATAGCCCTAAACCTAGCCTTAATCCTAACCTAAACACTAAACCTACCACTAATCCTAATTCCAACCAACATCCTAGCCCTCAAGCAAGCTATAACCCCACCTATTCCCCTAAACTTAATCCTAACACTAATACTAATCCTAAACCTAGCCCTACAACTAGTCCTAACGCTAACAATAACCCTAGCACTAATCCTAGCCCTAATTTTGTTTTAACCCTAACACTAACCCTAAGCCTAGTCCTAAATCTAACTCTAACTCTCGTCTTAGACGTTTCCCTAGTTCTAAACCTATCCCTTACTGTAACATTCACCCTAGCTCTAACCCTAACCCTAACCTTGGATCTAACACTAACTCTAAATCTAACCCAAACTCTAAGCCTAAACCTTACAATAAAACTTGCCTTAACCATAACACTAATTCAAAATCCAGCCATAAGTCTAGTCCTAGCCCTAAAGCAAAACTGAGTCATAGCCCTAACCCTAACCCTGACCCATAGAAGTCAAGATGAAGTGAAACCTTCAAACACAAAATGTTCCTGACAGTAAACCTTGAACTGAGAAGGCCCAACCTGGGAAACATGGTAATGCTAGGTAAAAGATGAATCCTCACCAGTTTCAAAGAAATTTGAACAAAACTAACTCTAACACAAACATTAGCTCTAACCCTAGCCCTAATCCTAATCTTAAAACAAAGTCTTTCCTTTTTATACAGCTTGATCACAAAAGATAAAAACTTGGCGTGCCAAGTAGGACAAGGTAACAGTTGAATCCTGCCCAGTATCAATAAAATCTGACCCATAATTGGGGGAGGTGTTTCAGTACATGCCTATTTCCCCCGTTTTCTCCTAAAGTGCACTTGGATAAATTGATTTTTCATTCTTCAGCTTAAAGTGCTTTCACAAGGAACAAACCAGAGCATGCCCAATCTGAAGTGATTGAGTGTGTGAAGTTTCATGCAGCTAGCACCAACTCTGGTTGATATCCAACTCCATTTACATTCACACCTATAGGCCATAATGTAATGAAAACTAAAAATTCAAACTCTTCCTGTCATTGAACCATTGAACCCTGAAGTCCCAAACTTGGGGAGCCTACTAAGGTTTTTCAAAGATGAATCCTGTACAGTATCAAAGTAATCAGACCAAAAAAATTCGAAGCTCTTTCAGTACATGTGTATTTTGCTTGCTCCTAAAGCACTTAGAGATAAAGCTGTTTCTTTCTACTTCAGCTTAGGGATACTTCACAGGAAACAAACCAGAGAATGCTCACTGAGAACTGATTGAGTGTGTGAAGTTTCAAGCAGCTAGCACAAACCCTATTTGATTTACAGCTTCATTTCCATTCACCCCTATAGGGCAAAAAGAAGAGGAAACATGAAAATTGAAACTTTTCCTAAGAGAAAACGCTTTTACGTAGGAGGCCTGAACATTTGGAGTATAGTAAAAATAGGAAAAAGTTGTTGAACCCTGCCCAGTATCCCAGTATCATAGAAATTAAAAAAAAAAAAAAAAATAACTAACTCTAACCCTAACGCCAGGTCTAAACCTAGTCCTAACACTAAGTCTAAACCTTAACCTAATCTGTTTAGAGAACCTTTGATCATAGAAGTTTCAAAATTGGGGATTCTAGTGGGCCAAGCTTACAGATGAATCATGGGCAATTTGAAAGAAATCTGACAAAATAATTGGGTGGAGCTATTTCAGTACATGCATATTTCCCTGTTTTCTCCTGAAGTGTTCTCAGATAAATTTGTATTTCATGCTTCAGCTTATTACTAACTTCACAAGGAACAAACCAGAGAATGCCCACAAAGAACTGATTGAGTATGTGAATTTTCAAGCAGTTAGCACCAAACTTTTTGATTTCCAGCCACATGTCCATTTACCCATGTAGGTCAAATGAAGTGAATCCATGAAATACAAATTGTTCTTGTCAGCAGGATTGATCCAAAGAGGCTGAACCCTGGGGAACATAGTAAGGCTGGGTAAAAATATATCTTGCCCAGTATCAAAGAAATATGAACAAGACAAACTCTAACCCTAACACTACACCTAACTTTAACCACAAGGCTAACCCTAACCTGTTTAGAGCACCTTTGATCATAGAAGTCTCAAAGTTGAGGAGCCAAGTGTGGCAAGCTAATAGATGAATCCTGCCCAGTATCAAAGAAAACTAACCAAATGATAGCAGGAGGTAGTTCAGTACATGCATGTTTTCCTGTTATCTCCTAAAATGCTCTTGCATAGTGTTGTTTTTGCATGCTTCATCTTTGGAATTATTTCACAAGGAAAAAACCAGAGCATCCTCACAGAGAACTGATTTAGTGTGTGGAGTTTCAAGCCGCTAGCAAAAAAAAACTGTTTTTTTTCCAGCTCCATTTCTACTTTCCCATATAGATCAAAATAAAGTGAAACCTTAAAATAAAACCTGAAATACTGACAGCAAACCAGTGAACCTAGAAGGCCCAAACCTGGGGAACATAGTAAGGCTAGGTAAAAGATAAATCGTGCCTAGAATCAGAAATTTGAACAAAACCACTGTAAACCTAACAAGAGATCTATCCTTAATCCTAAAACAAAAGCTCACACTAAACTGTTTAGAGAACCTTTGATCATAGAAGTCCCAAACTAAGGGAGCCTAGTGTGGCAAGCTAATAGATGAATCCTGCACAGTATCAAAGAAATCTGAGCAAATAATTTGGGGAAGTGTTTCAGTACATTCATATTTCCTTGATTTCTCCAAAAGTGGTGTGGGATAAAGTTGCTTTGCATGTTTCAGATGAGGGCAACATTCACAAGGAAGAAACCAGAGAGTGCCCACAGAGAACTGACTGAGTGTGTGCATTTTCAAGCAGCTAGCGCCAACCCTGTTTGATTTTCTGCTCCATTTCTCTTAAACAAAATAGTTCAAAACAAAGTGAATCCTTACTGTTCCTGACAGCAAACTATTGAACTGAGAAGGCCCAAACCAGGGAACATTGTGAGGCTAGGTAAAAGATGAATCCTGCCCAGTATCAAAGATACATGAACAAAACTGACTTTAACTCTAACACTAGGTTTAAATCTAGCCCTTACCATAACCATAAACCTAACCCTAATCTGTTTTAAGAACATTTTATCATAGAAGTCCCAAATTAAGGGAGCCTAGTGGGTCAATCTAACAGATAAATCTTATGCAGTATCAAGAAATCTGACCAAATAATTTGGGGAGGTTGTTCAGTATATGTATATTTCCCTGTTGTCTCCTACAGTACTTTCAGATAAAGACGTTTTTGCATGCTTCAGCTTTGGCAAATTTTCACAAGGAAGAAATCAGAGTACCCACATAGAACTGATTGACTGTGTGCAGTTATAAGCAGCGAGCACCAACCCTGTTTGATTTCAAGTTGCATACCATTTATCCATATAATTCAAAATGAAGGAAACCTTAAAATACAAACTGTTTCTGACAGCAAACTATTGAAGTGATAAGGCCCAAAACTGTCGAAAATAGTAAGGATAGGTAAAAGATGATTTATGCCAAGTATCAAATGAATTTGAACAAAACTCACTCTAACACTAGATCTAACCCAACCCTAACCTCATTCTAACCTGTTTAGAGTACCTATGATCATAGAAGTCCCAGACTTTTGGAGCCTAGCAGTTCAACTTAACAGATTATTCTTGTGCAGTATCAAAGTAATTTCATTAAAAATTGGGGGAGATATTTCAGTACATTCATATTTCCTTTTTTTTTCTTAAAGTGCTCATGGATAAATTATTTTTCATGCTTGAGCGTAAAGTACTTTCACAAAGAAAAACCAAAGAGTGTCCACAGAGAGCAGATGGAGTGTGTGAAATTTCATGCAGCTAGCACCAACCATGTTTGATTTCCAGCTCCACTGCCATTCACACCTATATGCCATAATGAAGTAAAACCTAAAAATTCAAACTGTTCCTGACACTGAACCATTGAACCTTTAAGGCCCAAACTTGGGGAGCCTACTAAGGCTAGGACAAGGATAAATCCTGTACAGTATCAAATTAATCCAACCAAAAAATGTGAAGCTCTTTCAGTACATGGGTATTTTGCTTGCTCCTAAAGCACTCAGAGATAAAGCTGTTTTTTTTTTTTTTCTACTTCATCTTAGGGCTACTTCCATGGCAAACACCATATTTTTCTCACTGAAAATTGATGGAGTGTGTGAAGTTTCAAGCAGCTATCCCCAACCCTGTTCAATTTCCAGATTCATTTCCATTCACCCCTATAGGGCAAAAAGAAGAGGAACATGAAAATTGAAACTATTCCTGAAAGCATACCTTTATGTAAGAGGCCCAAGAATTTGGAGTATAGTCAAAATATGAAAAAGATGAATCCTGCACAGTATCAAAGAAATTTGAAAACAAAACTAACTCTTACCTTAACACTAGGTCTAATCATAGTTCTAACACTAACCCTAACACTAACCTTAAACTTTTTAAGGTCCCGTTGATCCTAGAATTCCCCATTTGGGGAGCCAAGTTGAGTAGGCTAACATATGAATCTTTCACAATATCAAAGAACTCTGAACAAATAATTGAGTGAGGTATTTCAGTATGTGCATATTTTTCTGTTTTCTCCTAATGTGCTCTTGGATAAACTATTTTTTATGCTTCAGTTTAAGGTACTTTCACAAGGAACAACCAGAGAGTGTCCACAGAGAGCTGATTGAGTGTGTGAAGTTTCAAGCAGCTAGTACTAACTCTGTTTGATTTCCACCTCCATTATCATTCACATCTATAAACCATAATAAAGTGAAACCTAAAAATTCAAACTCTTCCTGACAGTGAACTGGCAAACGTTGAAAACCCAAACTTGGGGATCCTACTAAGACTAGGAAAAGGATGAATCCTATACAATATCAAAATAATCCATGCACAAAAAATGAAGCTTGCTCCTAAAGTGCTCACAGATAAAGCTGTTTCTTTCTACTTCACCTTTGGGCTACTATCACAAGAAACAAATGAGAGAATGTGCACTGACAACTGATTGAGTGTGTGAAGTTTCAAGCAGCTAGCACAAACCCTGTTTGAGTCCAGCTCCATTCCCATTCACCTGTACAGGGCAAACTGAAGTGAAACATTGAAATTAAAACTGATCCTGAGAGCAAACCCTTTTACCTAGGAAGCCCAAACATGGGAAGCATACTAAAAATAGGAAAAAGTTAAATCCTGCCCAGTATCAAAAAAGTTTAAAAAAAATAACTCTAAGCTTAACACTAGTTCTAACACTTGCCCTAACTCTAACTAACACTAAGCCTAACCTGTTAAGAGAACCTTGATCATAAATGTTTTAAACTTGGGGAGACTAGTGGGCCAAGCTTACAGAAGAATCCTGCACAGTTTCAAAGAAATCTGACCAAATAATTGGGGGAGGTATTTCAGTACATGCATATTAGATTGTTTTCTCCTAAAGTGCTCTTGGATAAAGTTGTTTTGCATGCTTCAGCTTATGGCTACTTTTACAAGGAAGAAACCAGAGAGTGCCCACAGACAACTGATTGAGTATGTGAAGTTTTTTTCAACCAGCTAGCACCAACCCTCTGATTTCCAACTCCATTTGCATTTACCCATATAGGTCAAAATGTAGTGAGACATTAAAAACAAACTCTTTCCAACAGTGAACCATTGAACTGAGAAGGCCCCAAACTGGGGCACATAGTAAGGCTAGGTAAAAGATAAATATTCCCAGTATCAAAGAAATTTGAACAAAACAAACTCTAACCCTAACACTAGCTCTAAAGCTTGCCCTAACCGTAACCATAACACTAACCCTTACCTGTTTAGAGAACCATTGATCCTAGAAGTGCCAACCTTGGGAAGCCTAGTGGAGCAACCTAAAAGATGAATACTGTACAGTATCAAATAAATCTGATCAAATTGTTGAGAGACTTATTTCAGTACATACATGTTTCTCTGTTTTCTCCTTAAGGGCACTCGGATACAGTTGCTTTTGCATGCTTCATCTTTGGCATACCTTCAAACGAAAGAAACCAGAGAGTGCCCACTGAGAACTGATTGAGTGAAGATTCAAGCACCTCCTGTCAACCTGTTTAATTTCCAGCTCAATTTTCATTCACATCAATAAGCCATGATGAAGGGAAACCTTAAAATACAAACTGTTCCTGACAATGAACCATTGAACCGACAAGGCCCAAACCTGTGGAGCATAGTAAGACTAAGTAAAAGATGAATCCTGCCCAGTATTATAGAAATTTGAAAACAAAACTAACTCTTACCTTAACACTAAGTCTAATCATAATCCTAACACTAACCCTAACACTAACCTTAACCTTCTTAGAGTCCCTTTGATCCTAGAAGTCCCACATTTGAGGAGCCAATTTGGGTAGTCTAACAGATGAATCTTTCACAATATCAAAGAAATCTGACCAAACAATTGGGGAGGTAGTTCAGTACATGCATATTTCCCTGTTTTCTCCTCAAGTGCTCTCACATACAGTTGCTTTGCATGCTTCAGTTTAGGGATACTTTTACAAAGTATAAACCAGAGAATGCCCATAAAAAACTGATTGAGTGTGTGAGGTTTGAAGTAGCTAGCACCAGCCCTCTTGGATTTTTAGCTCTATTTCCATTTACATGCATAGATCAAAATGAAATGAAAACTTAAAATAGAAACTGTTCAGGAGAGCAAACCCTTGACCCAAGAGGCCCATACCTAGGGAATATAGTAAGGTTAGGTAAAAGTTGAATCCTTCCCAGTAGCGAAGAAATATAAACAAAACTAAATCTAACAAAACCCTAGCTGTAACCCTAGCCCTAACCTAATACTAAATCTAACCTATACTGTTTAGAGAACCATTGATCATAGTAGTCCCCAAATAAAGGAGCACAGTGGGCAGCTTAACAGATGAATCCTGTGCAGTATCAAAGAAATCTGACCAAATAATTGGGGGAAGTATTTCAGTACGTGCATATTTCCCTGTTTTCTCCTAATGTGCTCTTGGATAAATTATTTTTTATGCTTCAATTTAAGGTACTTTCACAAGGAACAACCAGGGAGTGCCCACAGAGATCTGATTGAGTGTGTGAAGTTTCAAGCAGCTAGTACTAACTCTGTTTGATTTCCACCTCCATTATCATTCACATCTATAAACCATAATAAAGTGAAACCTAAAAATTCAAACTCTTCCTGACAGTGAACTGGCAAACGCTGAAAACCCAAACTTGGGGATCCTACTAAGACTAGGAAAAGGATGAATCCTATACAATATCAAAATAATCCATGCACAAAAAATGAAGCTTGCTCCTAAAGTGCTCACAGATAAAGCTGTTTCTTTCTACTTCACCTTTGGGCTACTATCACAAGAAACAAATGAGAGAATGTGCACTGACAACTGATTGAGTGTGTGAAGTTTCAAGCAGCTAGCACAAACCATGTTTGAGTCCAGCTCCATTTCCATTCACCTGTATAGGGCAAACTGAAGTGAAACATGAAAATTAAAACTGATCCTGAGAGCAAACCCTTTTACCTAGGAATCCCAAACATGGGGAGCATGCTAAGATTAGGAAAAAGATAAATCCTGCCCAGTATCAAAAAAGTTTAAAAAAAATAACACTAACCTTAACACTAGTTCTAACATTTGCCCTAAATCTAACTAACAATAAGCCTAACCTGTTAAGAGAACCTTTGATCATAAATGTTTTAAACTTGGGGAGACTAGTGGGCCAAGCTTACAGAAGAATCCTGAACAGTATCAAAGAAATCTGACCAAATAATTGGGGGAGGTATTTCAGTACATGAATATTACCCTGTTTTCTCCTAAAGTTCTCTTGGATAAAGTTGTTTGTATGCTTCAGCTTATGACTACTTTTACAAGGAAGAAACCAGAGAGTGCCCACAGACAACTGATTGAGTATGTGAAGTTTTTTTTTCAACCAGCTAGCACCAACCCTCTGATTTCCAACTCCATTTGCATTTACCCATAGAGGGTAAAATGTAGTGAGACATTAAAAACAAACTCTTTCCAACAGTGAACCATTGAACTGAGAAGGCGCCAAACTGGGGCACATAGTAAGGCTAGGTAAAAGATAAATATTCCCAGTATCAAAGAAATTTGAACAAAACAAACTCTAACCCTAACACTAGCTCTAAAGCTTGCCCCAACTGTAACCATAACACTAACCCTTACCTGTTTAGAGAACCATTGATCCTAGAAGTGCCAACCTTGGGAAGCCTAGTGGAGCAACCTAAAATATAAATACTGTACAGTATCAAATAAATCTGATCAAATTGTTGAGAGACTTATTTCAGTACATACATGTTTCTATGTTTTCTCTTTAAGATCTCTCAGATACAGTTTCTTTTGCATGCTTCATTTTTAGCCTACCTTTAAAAGAAAGAAATCAGAGAGTTCCCACTGAGAACTGATTGTGTGAAGATTCAAGCACCTCCTGCCAACCCTCTTTGATTTCCAGCTCAATTTTCATTCACATCAATAAGTTATGATGAAGGGAAATTTCAATTTTTGTTCACATCAGTAAGCCATGATGAAGGGAAACTTTAAAATACAAACTGTCCCTGACAGCGTACCATTGAACCGACAAGGCCCAAACCTGTGGAGCATAGTAAGGCTAAGTAAAAGATGAATCCTGCCCAGTATCATAGAAATTTGAAAAAAAATATGGCCCCATGGGTGCTCTCTTCACAGATGGAAGGCTCAGCTGTGCAGTTTCTGGTTGGTTTATAACTCCCATACCTCCAGCTGTGATAACTCAAGATTTTTCTCACAAGCTTTTGGGAGGTGTAGCTATCAATGTGGACCAGCCGCTGTACAGACACCTGGTTTCCAATTCAGAGACTAACTGTAGGGAGGCTCTAGGTAGAATCTCAAGCCCTCTGACCCTGGCTACCTCCACCACCCTGAGCACAGAGACTCAATCTAGGAGTCGATGACTCCACCTATTGCAAGAAAAGAAAACAGAATTCTGAGAGACTTTTTTTCTTTCTTATTTTTCTTTTCTTGCTCTTCTCATCCAGTCTCTTCTACCCTTCCCTCTCTGGTCCTCACAACCACAACAGATGTGAATCCAAGAACTTTCCATGAAATTGGACTTTAAGAACTGAATCACTAGAATAGTATAATACAGAGGAATTGCATAGGCCCACCTCACCACCCCTTTATTTACTCGTATTTTCTTTTTCCCTCTCTTTCTTTCTTTCCTTGTTATTTTTTTTTTCTTTTTTTTCTTACTCCCTCTATCCCACTTTCAGCCTCCTAAATTGTACTATTTATGCATAGCGTAATTTTATGAATACAGATAAGGAGTTTGAATTTATACCTTCTTCCATAAATCCCCCCTATTCATTACAGTTCTCCTCCAAAGTTGCTAAGTTTGATTAATTATATACCCTCACTCCTTTCGTTCTTAACATACCTTCCTACCCCTGACCCTCACTTCTCTATACACCACCAGAAATGGTATGCCTTTTATGAAACTAATGACTATATTCTAAATAAAAATTGAAGCCAACATCTGTAGACACAGAGTCTAAATATAAATGCATTTATAATGGTTAGACTTAGACTTTGGGTTAGGGTTAGATTTAGAGTTAGGTTTTGATCTATGGTTAGGGCTAGGGCGAAGGATAGGGCAAGGGTTAGGACTAGGGTTTGGGTTAGATTTAGGATTATGGTAAAGGGCTAGGGTTATAGTAACTCGTCATCGGGCTAGCCCTATCGCTAGTTCTAACCCTATCCCTTACCATAATCCTAAATCTAACCCAAACCGTAGTCCTAACCCTTTCCATATCCTTAGCCCTAGCCCTAACCATAGATAAATACCTAACTCTAAATCTAACCCTAACCCAAAGCCTAAGTCTAACCATTATAAATACATTTATATTTAGACTCTGTGTCGACAGATGTTGGCTTCAATTTTTATTTAGAATATAGTCATTAGTTTCATAAAAGGCATACCATTTCCGGTGGTGTATAGAGAACTGAGGGTCAGGGGTAGGATGGTATGTTAAGAATGAAAGGAGTGAGGGTATATAATTACTCAAACTTAGCAACTTTTGAGGAGAACTCTAATGAATAGACAAGAGGAATTTATGGAAGAAGGTATAAATTCAAACTCTTTATCTGTATTCATATAATTACCCTATGTATAAATAGTAAAAGTTAGGGGGCTAAAAGTGGGATACAGGGAGAAAGAAAAAAAAAGAAAAAAATAACAAGGAAAGAAAGAAAGAGAGGGAGAAAGAAAATAAGAGCAAAGAAATGGTTGGTGAGTTGGGCCTATTCAATTCTTCTATATTATATTATTCTAGTGATTCAGTGCTTAAAGCACAATTTCATGGAAAGTTCTTGGTTTCACATATGTGTGGTTGTGAGGACCAGAGGGGGAAGGGTAGAGGAGAATGGATGAGAAGAGCAAGAAAAGAAAAGTAAGAAAAAAAAAGACTCTCAGAACTCTGTTTTCATTTCTTGCAGTAGGTGAAGTCATCGATTCCTAGATTGAGTCTCTGTGCTCAGGGTGGTGGAGGTAGCCAGGGTGAGAGGGCTTGAGCTTCTACCTAGAGCCTCCCTACTCTTAGTCTGAATTAGAAACCAGGTGCCTGTAGAGTTGCTGGTCCACATTGATAGCTACACCTCCCAAAAGCTTGTGAGAAAAATCTTGAGTTATCACAGCTGGAGGTAGGGGAGTTGTAAACCGGTTACCTGATAAGCTGCAGAACCCAGCTGGGAGCCACGCCCACCAATAGATGGCGAATTAGGTATGGTGTTTGGTGAGGTGAGTGGTTCTGGAGTGACCTTGTACTGTGTCCAGAGCTCAGTCTGGTGACACACAAGCAAAGCCTCTGTGTTCTGTGCTGCCTTGCATCTGCGCAGAGAGCACATGTGTGGCTGAGATTTCTGTCTGTGCCCAGAGAAACTGCACAGCTGAGCCTTCCATCTGTGACCAGAGCACCATGGGGCCCTGTTTTTTTTTTTTTTTTTTTTTTTTCAAATTTCTATGATACTGGGCAGGATTCATCTTTTACTTAGCCTTACTATGCTCCACAGGTTTGAGCCTCTTCGGTTCAATTGTTCGCTGTCAGAAACAGTTTGTATTTTAAGGATTCCCTTCATCATGGCTTATTGATGTGAATGAAAATTGAGCTGGAAATCAAACAGAGTTGGCAGGAGGTGCTTGAATTTTCACACAATCAGTTCTCAGTGGGCCCTCTCTGGTTTCTTTCTTTTGAAGATATGCCAAAGATGAAGCATGCAAAGGCAACTGTATTCGAGTGCCCTTAAGGAGAAAACAGAGAAACATGTATGTACTGAAATAAGTCTCTCAATAATTTCATCAGATTTCTTTGATACTGTACAGTATTCATCTTTTAGGTTGCTCCACTAGGCTCCCCAAGCTTGTCAATTCTAGGATCAATGGTTCTCTAGGAAGGGCTAGTACGAGAGTTAGAGTTTGTCTTAGTGCTAGGGTTAGACCTAAGCCTAGGGATAGGGTTATGTATAGGATTATGGCTTTTGTTTGGGTTAGGGTTAGGTTTACATTTAGGGTTAAAGGTAGGATTAGGGGCTTGGGATGTGGCTCAAGAAGTAGTGTGCACACCTGGCATGCACAGGGCCCTGGGTTTGGTCCTCAGCACCACATATCAATAAAATAAAGATGTTGTGTCCACTGAAAATTAAAAAAAATAAATATATAAAAATAACTAGGTTTAGGACTCGGATTCAGGCTAGGTTTTTGGTTAGTTAGGGCTAGGGTTAAGGCTATGTCTAATGTAGGATGTAGTGTTATGATTAGAGCTAGTGTTAGGGTCAGTGTTAGGGCTACGTCTAGTGTTAGGGTTAAGTTTACGGTTATGATGCTGTTTAGAGCTAGGTTTAATGTTAGGGTCAGAGTCAGGGTCCAGATTAGTTTTCAGATTAGTGTTAGGACTAGAATTAGAGATAGGATTAGGGTAGGTGTAGGTTGAGGGTTTGGTTTAGGTTAAGTGTTAGGGTTAGGGTTATGATTCGGATTTGTTTTAGGGCTAAGGGTAGAGTTAGGGCTAGTTTTAGGATTAATGTTAGGATTAGGGCTAGTGTTAGTGTGAGGTTTAGGCTTAGGTTTAGGGTAGATTTAGAGTTAGGTTTAGATCTAGGCTTTGAGCTATGGATAAGGATAGGGCTAGGATTAGGGGCTAAGTTTAGGGCTATGTTTAGGGTGATGGTAAGGGATAGGTTTAGAATTAGTTATAAGGCTAGGGTGAGATTTTGAGTTAGTCTTAGGGCTAGGGTTAGGGTTGGGTTAGGGATAGGGCTAAATTAGGGCTGAGATTAGGACTAGGGTTAGTGTTACTGTTAGGCCTAGGTTTAGGGCTAGGGTTAGTGTTAGCATTAGGGTTAGGGTTAGGTTTAGGTTAAGGGATGGGATTATAGCTACTTTTAGGACTAGGGTAGGATTAGAATTAGGGTTATGGTTAGGGATAGGTTTATGATTAAGGTGAGGTTTATGGCTAGGATGTGGGCTAAGATTTGTGTTAGGATTAGAGCTAGGGCTAATGTCAGGTCTAGGGTTACAGTTAGAGAGAGTTTTAAGGTTAGGTTTATACCTAGGTCTATTATAAGTGTCAGTTTTCTTGTTAGGGACAGGTTTAGAGCTATGGGTATTATTAGGGTCAGGGTCAGAGTTAGAATTTTTATTAGATTAAGGTTTAGGTTTAAGGCTCGAGTTATCATTATGGTTAGGATTAGATTAATGATTTTTTTAGGTTTAGAGTTCAGGTTAAGTGTAGGGTAATGGATAGTGTTAGGGTTAGGGAAGGAATTAGGGTTCGGCCTAGGGTTAGCAGAAGCGTTAGTGTTATCATTAGGGTAATGGATAGGGTTAGAGCCTGTGATAGGGCTAGTGTTATGCTTAGGATTAGGTCTAGGGTTAGGGTTATGTTTAGGGTTAGGGCTAAGGCTAGGGTTATGGTTAGCTTTAGGGTTAAAACTAGGGTAGGGCTTGGTATAGGGCTAGGTTTTGCAATAGGTTAGGGCTATGGCAAATGTAAGAATTTTGCTATGATTAGGGCTAGTTTTAGGTTTAGTGTTAGAGCTAAGTATAGTTTTAGGGTTAGGTTTAGGGTTATGGTGATGTTTAGAGCTAGTGTTACTGTTAGTGTCAGGGTCAGTGTTCAGTTTAGGATTATGGTTAATGTGAAATCCAGAATCAGCACTAGGGTTAAGTCTAAGGGAAGGGTTAGTGTTTGGCTTTAGGCTAAGGATTATTGTTAGGGTTCGGGCTAGGTTTTTCTTTAAATCTAGGGCTAGAGTTATGGAGAGATTAGGATTAGGTTTAGGTCTAGGGCTAGTGTTAGGGTTAGGTTTAGGTATAAGGTTACCAGTAGGGCTAGTGTTAGGGTTCAGTTTAAGGTTAGGTTCAGGTTTAGACCCATGATTAGTGTTAGGGTCAGAATAAGTGTCAGGTTTAGGGTTAGGGTTTGGGATATGTTTAGAGCTAGAATGAAGACTAGGGTTAGGACTAGTAATAGAGTTAAGGTTGGGGTTAGGTTAAGGATTAAGATTAGGATTAGCATTAGGCTTAGGGTTTGGCATAGGGTAAGGGATAGTGTTAGAGCTAAGGTTAGGGCTAGGGTTAGGGTTAAAGCTAGGTTTAGGGCTCAGATTAGGGCCAGTTATTTTGTTAGGGTTATGGCTAGAGTTAGAGCAATGGCTAATGTAAGAACTAGGGTTTTTAGGTTAGTTTTAGGGTAATGGTTAGTGGTTAAACCTCTAGTGTTAGGATTAGGTTTAGGGTTAGGGTGAAATTTTGAGCTAGTGCTAGTGTTAGGTTTATAGTGAGGGTCAGGTTGAGTTTTAGGGTTAGGGTTAGGACCTGAATTAAGGCTATGGTTACTGTAGGGGTTCAGTTTAAGGTTAGGGTGGTGTTTAGAGCTAGGGTGAGTGTTAGGATATGAGTAAGAGTTAGGGTTAGTATTAAGGTTAAGATTAGGACTCGAATTAGGGCTAGGATTAGGTCTAGAAGTAGTGTTAATGTTTGGTTTACATTAAGGTTTAAGTTTAGGGCTATTGCTCGGTTTAGTTTTACTGCATGGCTTATGTTTAGGGCTAGTTTTATGATTAGCATTATGACTAGGGCTAGTGTTAATGTTAGGCTTAGGCTTAGGGTTAGGGTTAGATTTAGAGTTAGGGTTAGATCTAGGGTAGGACTAGGAATAAGGATTAGGCAATGATTATGGCCAGGTTTAGGGCTAGAGTTAGGGCTAGTGTTAGAATTATGGTAATGTACAGGGTTAGAAGTAGGGATAGGGCTAGTGTGAGAGTTAGAGTTACTCTTAGGGCTAGTGTTAGGGTTAGGGTTATGGATAGGGTTAAAATAGGGCTAGGATTAGGGCTATGGTTACTGTTCACCTTCGGCCTAGCTTTAGGGTTAGGGTTAAGTTTAGGGTAAGGAATGGTGTTATAGCTAGGTTTAGAGATAGGGTGAGGGTTAGAATTAGGGTTACAGCTATGGTTAGGGTTAGGGTTATGATTAAGGCTAGGTTTGGGGCTAGGATGAGGGCTATGGTTCTTTTTAGGGTTGGGACTAGGATTAGGGCTAGGGCTAATATCAGATCTAGGGTTATGGTGAAAGATAGTTTTAAGATTAGGTTTATGGCTATAGGTAATGTGAGAGTTAGGTTTAGGGATAGGGTCAGGTTTAGAGCTAGGGGTATTATTAGGGTCATGTTCTGGGTTAGAAATTTGTGATAGGTTGAGGTTTAAAGTTTGGGCTCGAAATAGCATTATGGTTAGTATTAGTGTAATGATAGGTTGAGGTTTAGGGTTTAGGTTTGGTTTAAAATAATGCATTGGTTTAAGAGTAGTGATAGGGTTAGGTTTAGGCCTAGGGTCATGGGTACGGCAATCTATAGGTTTAGAGATAGGGTTTGGGCTAGGGTTATGGTTTTGATTAGGGCAACAGTTAGGATTAAGGTTAGGGTTAAAAATCGGGTTAGGGCTTGGATTAGGGCTAGGTTTTGGGTTAAGTTAGTGCTAGGGTTAGGAGTAAGGCTTATGTAAGTACTAGGGTTAAAATTAGTGTTAAATTTAGGGTTAGGGTTAGTGGTAGGTCTAGTGTTAGTTTTAGGGTTAGGGTTAGAATTACGGTCAGAGTCAGGGTCAGTGTTAATTCTAGTTTTCAGCTTAAAACTAGAATTAGAGCTAAGGTTAGGATTAGGTTTAGGGTTTGGTTTAAGTTTAGGGTTAGGGTTAGGGCTATGGCTCAGTTTTGTTTTAGGGCTAGGGTTAAAGTTAGATTTAGAGTTAGTGTTAGGGTTTGATTTAGAGTTAAAATTAGATCTAGGTTAGGGCTAGAGCTAATGATAGGGCTAGGGTTAGGGCTAGGGTTAGGGCTTGGATTAGGGTTTTGATAAGGGATAGGGTTAGAATTAGGAATGGGGCTAGGGTGAGAGTTTGAATTAGTCGTAGGGCTAGGGATAGGGCTAGGGTTAGAAATAGGACTAAATTAGGGCTAAGATTAGGGCTAGGGTTAGTTTTTGGGTTAGGCCTAAAGTTAGGTTTAGAGTTAGGATTAAGGCTAGGTTTAGGGCTAGGATAAGGGCTGGGGTTTGGGTTAGGTTTAGGGCTAGGATTAGGGCTATGTCTAATTTCATCTCTAAGCTTACAGTTGGGGATAGTTTTAGGATTATGGTTATGGCTATGTCTAGTGTAAGGTTTAGGTTTAGTGTAAAAGTCTTCTTTACAGCTAGGTGATTTATTAGGACCAGGGTCAGTGTTAGAGTTTGGTTGATGTTAGGGTTTAGGGTTAGGGCTTGAATTAGCATTAGGTGTGCGTTAGGGTAATGATACAGTTTTGTTAAGAGTTTACATTAGGTTTAGGGTAATTGATAGGGTTAGGTTTAGCAATAGAGTTAAGGTTATGCCTAGGATTTGCATTAGGGTAAGTGTTATGGTTAGTATAATGGAAAAGATTAGAGCTAAATTTAGGGCTAGGTTTATGGTTAAGAATGTGTCTTGAATAAGGGTTAGAGTTAAGGTTAAAACTCAGGTTAGGCTTACGTTTATGTTTAGCATAAGGGTTAGGTTTTGAGCTAGGTTTAGGGCTAGGGTGAGGGTTAGGTTTAGGGTTACTTCTAGGGATAATATTATAGTACTCATAGGGTTAGGGTTAGGGTTAGGATTAGTGCTAGGGACATGATTAGAAAAAGGTTTTGGGTTAGGGTAATGTATATGATTAGATGTAGATTCAGGGCTATGTTTAATGTTAGATTGTGGTTTAGGCTGAGAGTTAGGGCTATGGTTATGTTTAGGTTTATAATAAGTGTTAGGGTTTGAGCTAGGTTTAGGTCTATGGCAAGTATGAGTTTTAAGGTTAGGTCTAGGGTTAGTTTTCCATTAGGTTTAAGTTTAGCATTAAGCCTAGTATTATCAATAAGTTTAGGTTTAGGTTTAGAGTAATGGGTAGGTTTAGAGCTAGGTTTAGGGCTAGGGTTAAGTTTAAGATTAGGGCTAAGGTTAGGGTAAGATTGAGGGATAGGTGTAGGTTTATGTTTAGAGTAATGTTTAGGCTTTGAGCTAGGATTGGGACTAAGGCGAGGGTTAGGTTAGTGTTGAGAGCCACAGCCAAAGGGGCCCCAGCAAACTTCCAGCTGCCAACAAACTTCCAGCTGCCGGATGATGATTGGCTCACAGCGGCCCCAGCAACATCTAGCTGATTGGCTCCTCGGCCCCAGCAACATCTAGCTGATTGGCTCCTCTGTGGTGATGCTCATTGGGCTGTTTCCCTGCCCTTTCAGACCACGGAGCTGCTCATTGGGGGACTTTTTTGGCTCTGCCCACGTGACCCAGCCAATCGGCCTCAAGAGCAGGAGGATTGTGGGAGGCGGAGAGAAGCTTGTGTGGGAGAGAGAGGCTTGTGGAAAGCCGGTGGTGGCAGTTGAGGCTCTGAGGGTTTTTCCTGAGAGGCTGTTTTGTTTGGCGTGTGTGGTTCTAAAAATAAAGTTAGTTTCTTTTGACAAGTGGCTCCTGATTGTGCCCAGCCAGACTGTGGCATTTGGTGGCCCGCACGGGGAGTGACTGAGGGTAAGTGAAACTGCTCACCCCTGAGGGCAGGGCGAGAGGATGGGTAGCCATTTTAAGATTCCTCTTTTATTTTGCTTCACTTTTGTTTTAAGTTGCCTGTCCCTGGAGATGAGTGAGACGGAAGAAAAACTGCTCACATCTGAGGAAAAACTATTTACGTCTGAGGAACAGATAGGGAGAAAGGACTGATGCACATGTCAGGAGGATAGAAAGGCTATAATGACTTTTTGTTGTTCCCTTTTTTATTTCATTCTGTCTCAGTTTTGTTTGGCGTCATCTTGTTGGGTTGTATTATAGTAGAAATACGGGATCAGAAATTAGTAAAAAACAAACTGAAAGAGTGTTAAGTAAATTGTTAGAGGAAGGAGGCATCTCAGTAAATTCAAGAACTATCAGGGCATACGTTGATACAATACAGAAATTTAGCCCATGGCTTTTTAAAGAGGAGTTGTTAAATATATCACAATGGAACCATCATGGTGAATATTTAAAATGAATAGAAAAGAAAAGCCCAGGGACTCTGCCAGATGGCACATTGCCATTGTGGACGTTCATATCTTGTTTGCTTAGTCCAAAGCCTTCAGTTCAGACAATGGTAGAGGAAGGAGAAGACATAATGATTCAAGTAAAAGAGAAGGTCTCTCAAGTTAGTCAGACAGAGGAAAAGATTCAAGTAAAAGAGAAGGCCTCTCAAGCTAGTCAGACAGAGAAAGAAAGTGTAAAACAGAAAAAGCCATCAGGGGGAAAGTTACAACAGGAGACTGCTACTAACACCTTTCTATCACCAGAGGGCGTAAGTGTCCAACCAACAGCGCCACCTCCATGTGCTGGGAGGCCCCCAACCCCCGCAGTTGATAGTTGGGATCCTGAGACAAGATCTCAAATATTAACATGCACTGTATTTGAGGCAGGAGGGCAGCGATTTTACCAAGTTTTAAATTTCAAAACAGTGAAGCAGCTAAAAGAGGCTGTAACAACCTATGGTCCTCAAGCACCCTTCACTGTAAGCATGGTCGAATTCATTAACAACTTGAACATGACGCCAGCAGATTGGGCTAATATGTGTAAAGCTGTGCTAAATGGAGGACAATACCTGTTATGAAAGGTTGCCAATGAGGAATTTTGCAAGGAGACGGCTAGGCGAAATGCAGCAGCTGGTTATCCTCAGAGAAATCTAGATATGTTGTTAGGAAAGGGACCTTATGAGGATCAGCAGCAACAAATTGCATATGATCCTGGCGTATACGCACAAGTTGCTGCAGATGCAATTAAGGCATGGAAGACTTTACAAGGACATGGAGGTTTACAAGGTCAATTATCTAAGGTAATACAAGGAGCTAATGAACCTTATGCTGAATTTGTAGATAGGCTTATTCAAACAGCTACCAGAGTTTTTGGGAATACAGAACAAGCAATGCCATTACTAAAACACCTGGCTTATGAGCAAGCGAATCGTTGGTGCAGAGATATCATTAGACCATGGAAACATGAAGATTTAAACACATATATTAAATTATGTAGAGACATTAATGAACAAGAGCAAGTCGTGGCAGCTGCAGTAAAACAGGCTTTAGATGCCAGAGACATGAATGAACAAGGGCAAATTGTGGCAGCTGCAGTGAAACAGGCTTTAGATGCCAGGCCAAGAACATGCTACAATTGTGAACAAACAGGACATTTTAAAAGGAATTGCCCCATTGGAGGAGGGTTTAACAAAACTAGGTATCAAAGGAGTAGAATACCAGGTATTTGCCCATGATGCCATAGAGGGAGACATTGGGCTAATGAATGCCGTTCTCAAACCACCATAGAGGGTACTCCATTATCAAAAAACGAACAAGGACCAGGTGTTTATCCACGATATCGTGGAGAAAGGCATCGGGCTCCATTGCCACAAAATGGACAGGGGGGCCCAATGCTCCGGGGCCCAAAACCACAAATATACGGAGCACTGGAGGAACCCAGCAACCCCATCAGGGTAGTGCCCAGGACACATTGTCCATCAGATCCCTCATCAGACAAACCAGAGGGAGCGCAGGATTGGACATCTGCACCTCCGCCAGAGCAGTACTAATTCCAGAGATGGGAGTTCAAATCATTCCTACAGGGGTGAAAGGACCTCTTCCCAAAGGAACAGTAGGCTTATTATTGGGACGCAGCTCTTCTACTCTAAAAGGACTTATGATAAGTCCTGGGGTAATTGATCCCGATTATGAAGGTGAAATAAAAATTATAGCCAGTTCTCCAAAGGGTATATCAGTAATTTCACCAGGAGATAGAATAGCACAGTTACTAATAATACCCAGCCTACATGATAAAATTTCCAGTCATACTGTAGAAAGAGGTTCCAAGGGATTAGGCTCCACAGGTGTAGATTGGGCTATGATTTCTTTAAATTTAGATTCTTGCCCCATGATAAAACTAAATATTCAAGGACATGAATTTAATGGGCTGCTGGGTACAGGTGCAGACCTTAGCATCATCTCTGGTCAAGAATGGCCAAAACATTGGCCATTACAACAAGCCACTCAAACGCTTCGAGGCCTAGGAGTGGCAACTAATCCCCATAGAAGTGCAATGGTATTAGATTGGAAGGATCCTGAAGGATGTGAAGGAACTATACAGCCATATGTATTGGATCATCTTCCCGTAAACTTATGGGGACGAGATGTCCTAGATCAATTAGGTTTGACATTAACAAATAACATCAACCAAAATGCACACACTATTATGATTAGACAAGGTTTTAGGAAAGGAAAAAGATTAGAAAAACAAGAACAAGGTATAGCAACACCAATACAAATAGATCAAGGAACAGACAGACATGGGTTGGATTTTCAGAAAGGGCCACTGAGACAATAAAAATTACTTGGAAATCAGAAAGACCAGTATGGGTTCCTCAGTGGCCCCTGACTAAAGAAAAGATACAAGCAGCCCATGACCTGGTCAAACAACAATTAGCGGAAGGACATATACAACTTTCTGTATCTCCCCATAATACTCCCATTTTTGTCATCAAAAAGAAATCTGGTAAATGGAGATTATTGCAAGATTTAAGAGCCATTAATAATGAGATGGTTATTATGGGACCTGCTCAATCAGGGATTCCTCAGTTGTCTGCTTTGCCAAAAACCTGGTATGTTTTAGTTATAGATATTAAAGATTGTTTTTTTTTTTTCAATTCCAATTCATCCTGAGGATAGTCCACGTTTTGCATTTACTATCCCTGCACTGAATCATGAAGGTCCTCATCAGAGATATGAATGGAAAGTACTCCCTCAAGGGATGGCTAACAGCCCAATTATGTGTCAAATTTATGTTAACAAAGTAATCCAGCCACTTAGAAATCAAAATCCTGAACTACAAATATTTCACTATATGGATGATGTATTATTAGCACGCAAAGATAAAAACACATTGCTAGAATGTTATGCCACACTTACAAACTTATTAAAAAATTATAATCTAGAGATAGCAATAGATAAAGTACAATTAAATTTTCCAATTAATTATTTAGGAGTTCTAGTATCCTCAACCATGGTCCGTCCACCAAAAATTCAAATACGAGTAGATCAACTCAAATCACTTAATGACTTTCAAAAGTTATTGGGAGACATAAATTGGATAAGGCCTTATTTAGGTATACCAACAGGAGAGTTGGGACCTTTATTTGATATCCTAAAGGGTCCATCAGATCCAAATTCACCCCGCATGTTAATGCCTGAAGCAAGAAAGGCATTAAAAATCATTGAAACATATATGGAAAATATGCATTTGGATAGAATTGATATAAGTTTGCCTTTATTATTTATTGTCCTACCAACAAAAAATATTCCTACAGGAGTATTTTGGCAAGAAGGTCCATTATTATGGATACATTTATCTTATTCTCCTAACACTATTCTTACTAGGTATCCTGAGGCTGTAGGACAATTAATACTCAAAGGAATAAAAGCAGCAAAGGGAGTGTTTGGAATTTCTCCCAATAAAATTATTACTCCATATACTATGAATCAAATTGATGAGTTAAATAATGAGTTAAATACTTGGGCAATAATCATGTGCACATCTAATGTTTCATTTGATAACCACTTACCATCTAATACTTTATTGTCTTTTTGGTCATTGCATCTTGTAATTTTTCCAAAAATGACAAGAAAAACACCTATCATGAATGCTCCAAATATATTCACTGATGGGTCAAATAATGGTACAGCAGCAGTAGTTACCCCTGATCAAACTTTTACATTTTTAGTACCCAAACAGTCAGCTCAAAAGTTAGAGGTTAATGCAGTTTTACAAGCTTTTGTGATGTTTAAAGATTCTGTATTTAATTTATTTTCTGATAGTCACTATGTAGTTAATGCTATAGTATCTCTTGAAGATGCCGGTAGGATTTCCCCTTCTTCTACTGTTTTCTCTTTGCTTTCCACTATACAAAGTCTAATCTGGGACAGAAAAGATCCATTCTTTATAGGACATATCAGGGCACATACAGGATTGCCTGGAGCCCTTAGTTTGGGCAATGATTTAGCAGATAAAACTACACATGACATACATATTTTCTCTAAACTAGAAGAAGCTATAAATTTTCATACAAAGTTCCATGTCAATGCTAATACTTTACAAAAGCATTTTAAAATAACTAAGGAACAAGCTAGACAAATAATAAAACAATGTCAAAATTGTGTGACCTTTTTACCACAAGTTAATCTTGGAATCAATCCTAGAGGATTGATACCTAACCATATTTGGCAGATGGACGTCACACGCTTGCCAGAATTTGGAAAATTAAAATATTTGCATGTTACAGTTGATACTTCTTCTGGATTTTTGATTGGCTCCCTTCATGCCGGAGAAAAAACTAAAGATGTTATAGCTCATTGCTTACAAAATTTTGCCACTGTGGGTGTTCCAAAACAGTTAAAAACAGATAATTCCCCTGGTTATACTTCTACCTCTTTTAAAAAACTTTGCTCAACATTTGGCATTACTCATATAACAGGAATCCCATACAATCCACAGGGACAAGGCATAGTTGAAAGAGCTCATCAAACTATTAAAATGTACTTATTAAAGCAAAAAGAAGGAATTGGGAAGGGGTATATATTCCCCAAAGATGAACTTAAAATAACCCTTTTCACTCTAAACTTTTTAAATTTGGATTCATCAGGACTTAGTGCTGCGGAAAAGCATATGTGTCCAAAAAATGTACATAAGCCCAAGGTACTTTGGAAGGATATTCTAACAGGACAATGGAAAGGTCCTGACCCAGTAATTGTCTGGAGTCGGGGGTCTGTTTTTGTGTTTCCACAGGGAGAACAGCAGCCGATTTGGATTCCAGAGAGATTAACCAAGGTCCTGACCCAGTGATTGTCTGGAGTCGGGGGTCTGTTTATGTGTTTCCACAGGGAGAACAGCAGCCGATTTGGATTCCAGAAAGATTAACTAAAGCGATTTCTACAGACCAAAAAGAAGATGATTTGGCTCAAATCCATAACAACTGATATCCAAAACTCCAGTTTGGCTATTCTTACATCTGCAACAGAACCAGGATGCTTTTTTCAATATCTATTTTATTATTACCCTTTGCCATATCATGAAGTTCTATTTTGTTTTTTGAGCTCATACAGACCTAGGTTAATGTTTTGCTGATCAGTTATATTTTTTGACTATAGAGTTTTTAAACATTGCAATGGAGATTTCACCTGTAAAAAGTTATAAGGCCTTTACTATAATGTTATGTGTTGTATATATTATATTATGTGTGCACACTTGTGTTTTGTGTTATATGTTTGAATGTACGTATGTCCATATATCATATATGATGAGCGCTCATGATAAAATGGATCCAAATATTTTTTTTCATGTGATTTACATGGTTTAATTTAAATTGGGTAAACAACTGTTGAGGATTGTTTTAATATGTAAACAAAAAAGAAGGTTAACACATCTGTTTGTTTACTTTCTCCTTTCCTTTTCATTATATTTAAAAATTCTCTTAAAGATAATGTAAATTGTTAAAAAAAATTGTTTTCTTTTAGTGCCTTCTGTAATGTTACATAATTTTTTCTTTAGCCATTATTGTCAGAATTCCTATCTTCATCCCAGTGCTGGTGAAGTCAAAGATAAAACCAATCTACAGCTTCTACAATAGCCATCACTGAACTGCTTGCAGAACTTGCCTGGACACATTGTGAGCTCACCTGTATGCATTGTGAACTATCTGTTGGTACAGTGAATTGTGGTAGTGCTGGAGTATTTTTGCTGATGGTGTCACCGGTGGTACAATTTTTCAAAGGAGCCCTCAATTGGCTTAATGTCATGGCATTTTGCATCCTCCTCTACTAGTGATGGTCTAAAATTTGGGGGCCAACAGAGGTGAGGTAAAGAACCTCACCCCCCCACAGGTGCAAAGGCCTATCCACAAGTATGGCTGTATGCTGGACCGGTAGTCAGTGACAGGTAAGATCCAATTGCAGTGGTACCAACCTAAGACAGGAGGCTGAAGCCCAGAGGTCAGTTCATCCAATGACGGGTAAGGACCATATGTTGAATTGGACTGCCTAACAGGCACGGTCCCTAAGCCACATGCTTGTTGTTTAAACAGAGAGGGGGAGATGTTGAGAGCCACAGCCAAAGGGGCCCCAGCAAACTTCCAGCTGCCAGCAAACTTCCAGCTGCTGGCTGATGATTGGCTCACAGCGGCCCCAGCAACATCTAGCTGATTGGCTCCTCGGCCCCAGCAACATCTAGCTGATTGGCTCCTCTGTGGTGATGCTCATTGGGCTGTTTCCCTGCCCTTTCAGACCACGGAGCTGCTCATTGGGGGACTTTTTTGGCTCCGCCCACGTGACCCAGCCAATCGGCCTCAAGAGCAGGAGGATTGTGGGAGGTGGAGAGAAGCTTGTGTGGGAGAGAGAGGCTTGTGGAAAGCCGGTGGTGGCAGTTGAGGCTCTGAGGGTTTTTCCTGAGAGGCTGTTTTGTTTGGCGTGTGTGGTTCTAAAAATAAAGTTAGTTTCTTTTGACAAGTGGCTCCTGATTGTGCCCAGCCAGACTGCGGCAGGTTAGGATTAGGGCTAGGATTAGGGTTAGGGTTATGCTTAAGGCT
>NW_026692921.1:0-49517 GCF_021218885.2 Marmota monax
GTTGAGAGCCACAGCCAAAGGGGCCCCAGCAAACTTCCAGCTGCCAGCAAACTTCCAGCTGCTGGCTGATGATTGGCTCACAGCGGCCCCAGCAACATCTAGCTGATTGGCTCCTCGGCCCCAGCAACATCTAGCTGATTGGCTCCTCTGCGGTGATGCTCATTGGACTGTTTCCCTGCCCTTTCAGACCATGGAGCTGCTCATTGGGGGACTTTTTTGGCTCCGCCCACGTGACCCAGCCAATCGGCCTCAAGAGCAGGAGGATTGTGGAAGGTGGAGAGAAGCTTGTGTGGGAGAGAGAGGCTTGGGGAAAGCCGGTGGTGGCAGTTGAGGCTCTGAGGGTTTTTCCTGAGAGACTATTTTGTTTGTCGTGTGTGGTTCTAAAAATAAAGTTAGTTTCTTTTGACAAGTGGCTCCTGATTGTGCCCAGCCAGACTGCGGCATTTGGTGGCTCGCACGGGGAGCGACTGAGGTTAAGTGAAACTGCTCGCCCCTGAGGGCAGGGCGAGAGGATGGGTAGCCATTTTAAGATTCCTCTTTTATTTTGCTTCACTTTTGTTTTAAGTTGCCTGTCCCTGGAGATGAGTGAGACGGAAGAAAAACCGCTCACATCTGAGGAAAAACTATTTATGTCTGAGGAACAGATAGGGAGAAAGGACGGATGCACATGTCAGGAGGATAGAAAGGCTATAATGACTTTTTGTTGTTCCCTTTTTATTTCATTCTGTCTCGGTTTTGTTTGGCGTCATCTTGTTGGGTTGTATTATAGTAGAAATATGGGATCAGAAATTAGTAAAAAACAAACTGAAAGAGTGTTAAGTAAATTGTTAAGAGGAAGGAGGCATCCCAGTAAAATCAAGAGCAGTCAGGGCATACATTGATACAATACAAAAATGTAGCCCATGGCTTTTTAAGGAGGAGTTGTTGAATATATCACAATGGAACCATCATGGTGAAGATTTAAAAAGAATAGAAAAGAAAAGCCCAGGGACTCTGCCAGTTGGCACATTGCCATTGTGGACATTCGTATCTTGTTTGCTTAGTCCAAAGCCTTCAGTTCAGACAATGGTAGAGGAAGGAGAAGACATAATGATTCAAGTAAAAGAGAAGGTCTCTCAAGTTAGTCAGACAGAGGAAAAGATTCAAGTAAAAGAGAAGGCCTCTCAAGCTAGTCAGACAGAGAAAGAAAGTGTAAAACAGAAAAAGCCATCAGGGGGAAAGTTACAACAGGAGACTGCTACTAACACCTTTCTATCACCAGAGGGTGTAAGTGTCCAACCAACAGCACCACCTCTACAGGAGACTGCTACTAACACCTTTCTATCACCAGAGGGCGTAAGTGTCCAACCAACAGCGCCACCTCCATATGCTGGGAGGCCCCCAACCCCCGCAGTTGATAGTTGGGATCCTGAGACAAGGTCTCAAATATTAACATGCCCTGTATTTGAGGCAGGAGGGCAGCGATTTTACCAAGTTTTAAATTTCAAAACAGTGAAGCAGCTAAAAGAGGCTGTAACAACCTATGGTCCTCAAGCACCCTTCACTGTAAGCTTGGTCGAATCCATTAACAACTTGAACATGACGCCAGCAGATTGGGCTAATATGTGTAAAGTTGTGCTAAATGGAGGACAATACCTGTAATGGAAGGTTGCCAATGAGGAATTTTGCAAGGAGACGGCTAGGCGAAATGCAGCAGCTGGTTATCCTCAGAGAAATCTAGATATGTTGTTAGGAAAGGGACCTTATGAGGATCAGCAGCAACAAATTGCATATGATCCTGGCGTATACGCACAAATTGCTGCAGATGCAATTAAGGCATGGAAGACTTTACAAGGACATGGAGGTTTACAAGGTCAATTATCTAAGGTAATACAAGGAGCTAATGAACCTTATGCTGAATTTGTAGATAGGCTTATTCAAACAGCTACCAGAGTTTTTGGGAATACAGAAAAAGCAATGCCATTACTAAAACAACTGGCTTATGAGCAAGCGAATCATTGGTGCAGAGATATCATTAGACCATGGAAACATGAAGATTTAAACACATATATTAAATTATGTAGAGACATTAATGAACAAGAGCAAGTCGTGGCAGCTGCAGTAAAACAGGCTTTAGATGCCAGAGACATTAATGAACAAGGGCAAATTGTGGCAGCTGCAGTAAAACAGGCTTTAGATGCCAGGCCAAGAACATGCTACAATTGTGAACAAACAGGACATTTTAAAAGGAATTGCCCCATTGGAGGAGGGTTTAACAAAACTAGGTATCAAAGGAGTAGAATACCAGGTATTTGCCCACGATGCCGTAGAGGGAGACATTGGGCTAATGAATGCCGTTCTCAAACCACCATAGAGGGTACTCCATTATCAAAAAACGAACAAGGACCAGGTGTTTATCCACGATATCGTGGAGAAAGGCATCGGGCTCCATTGCCAAAAAATGGTCAGGGGGGCCCAATGCTCCGGGGCCCCAAACCACAAATATACGGAGCACTGGAAGAACCCAGCAACCCCATCAGGGTAGTGCCCAGGACACATTGTCCATCAGATCCCTCATCAGACAAACCAGAGGGAGCGCAGGGTTGGACATCTGCGCCTCCGCCAGAGCAGTACTAACTCCAGAGATGGGAGTTCAAATCATTCCCACAGGGGTGAAAGGACCTCTTCCCAAAGAACAGTAGGCTTATTATTGGGATGCAGCTCTTCTACTCTAAAAGGACTTATGATAAGTCCTGGGGTAATTGATCCCGATTATGAAGGTGAAATAAAAATTATAGCCAGTTCTCCAAAGGGTATATCAGTAATTTCACCAGGAGATAGAATAGCACAGTTACTAATAATACCCAGCCTACATGATAAATTTTCCAGTCGTACTGTAGAAAGAGGTTCCAAGGGATTAGGCTCCACAGGTGTAGATTGGGCTATGCTTTCTTTAAATTTAGATTCTCGCCCCATGCTAAAACTAAATATTCAAGGACATGAATTTAATGGGCTACTGGATACAGGTGCAGACCTTAGCATCATCTCTCGTCAAGAATGGCCAAAACATTGGCCATTACAACAAGCCACTCAAACGCTTCGAGGCCTAGGAGTGGCGACTAATCCCCATAGAAGTGCAATGGTATTAGATTGGAAGGATCCTGAAGGATGTGAAGGAACTATACAGCCATATGTATTGGATCATCTTCCCGTAAATTTATGGGGACGAGATGTCCTAGATCAATTAGGTTTGACATTAACAAATAACATCAACCAAAATGCACCCACTATTATGACTAGACAAGGTTTTAGGAAAGGAAAAAGATTAGAAAAACAAGAACAAGGTATAGCAGCACCAGTACAAATAGATCAAGGAACAGACAGACATGGGTTGGATTTTCAGAAAGGGCCACTGAGACAATAAAAAATTACTTGGAAATCAGAAAGACCAGTATGGGTTCCTCAGTGGCCCCTGACTAAAGAAAAGATACAAGCAGCCCATGACCTGGTCAAACAACAATTAGCAGAAGGACATATACAACCTTCTGTATCTCCCCATAATACTCCCATTTTTGTCATCAAAAAGAAATCTGGTAAATGGAGATTATTGCAAGATTTAAGAGCCATTAATAATGAGATGGTTATTATGGGACCTGCTCAATCAGGGATTCCTCAGTTGTCTGCTTTGTTTTAGTTATAGATATTAAAGATTGTTTTTTTTCAATTCCAATTCATCCTGAGGATAGTCCACGTTTTGCATTTACTATCCCTGCACTGAATCATGAAGGTCTTGATCAGAGATATGAATGGAAAGTACTCCCTCAAGGGATGGCTAACAGCCCAACTATGTGTCAAATTTATGTTAACAAAGTAATCCAGCCACTTAGAAATCAAAATCCTGAACTACAAATATTTCACTATATGGATGATGTATTATTAGCACACAAAGATAAAAACACATTGCTAGAATGTTATGCCACACTTACAAACTTATTAAAAAATTATAATCTAGAGATAGCAATAGATAAAGTACAATTAAATTTTCCAATTAATTATTTAGGAGTTCTATTATCCTCAACCATGGTCCGTCCACCAAAAATTCAAATACGAGTAGATCAACTCGAATCACTTAATGACTTTCAAAAGTTATTAGGAGACATAAATTGGATAAGGCCTTATTTAGGTATACCAACAGGAGAGTTGGGACCTTTATTTGATATCCTAAAAGGTCCATCAGATCCAAATTCACCCCGAATGTTAACGCCTGAAGCAAGAAAGGCATTAAAAATCATTGAAACATATATGGAAAATATGCATTTGGATAGAATTGATATAAGTTTGCCTTTATTATTTATTGTACTACCAACAAAAAATATTCCTACAGGAGTATTTTGGCAAGAAGGTCCATTATTATGGATACATTTATCTTATTCTCCTAACACTATTCTTACTAGGTATCCTGAGGCTGTAGGACAATTAATACTCAAAGGAATAAAAGCAGCAAAGGGAGTGTTTGGAATTTCTCCCCATAAAATTATTACTCCATATACTATGAATCAAATTGATGAGTTAGCTAATGAGTTAAATACTTGGGCAATAATCATGTGCAAATCTAATGTTTCATTTGATAACCACTTACCATCTAATCCTTTATTGTCTTTTTGGTCATTGCATCCTGTAATTTTTCCAAAAATGACAAGAAAAACACCTATCATGAATGCTCCAAATATATTCACTGATGGGTCAAATAATGGTACAGCAGCAGTAGTTACCCCTGATCAAACTTTTACATTTTTAGTACCCAAACAATCAGCTCAAAAGGTAGAGCTTAATGCAGTTTTACAAGCTTTTGTGATGTTTAAAGATTCTGTATTTAATTTATTTTCTGATAGTCAGTATGTAGTTAATGCTATAGTATCTCTTGAAGATGCTGGTAGGATTTCCCCTTCTTCTACTGTTTTCTCTTTGCTTTCCACTATACAAAGTCTAATCTGGGACAGAAAAGATCCATTCTTTATAGGACATATCAGGGCACATACAGGATTGCCTGGAGCCCTTAGTTTGGGCAATGATTTAGTAGATAAAACTACACATGACATACATATTTTCTCTACACTAGAAGAAGCTATAAATTTTCATAAAAAGTTCCATGTCAATGCTAATACTTTACAAAAGCGTTTTAAAATAACTAAGGAACAAGCTAGACAAATAATAAAACAATGTCAAAATTGTGTGACCTTTTTACCACAAGTTAATCTTGGAGTCAATCCTAGAGGATTCATACCTAACCATATTTGGCAGATGGACGTCACACACTTGCCAGAATTTGGAAAATTAAAATATTTGCATGTTACAGTTGATACTTCTTCTGGATTTTTGATGGGCTCCCTTCATGCCGGAGAAAAAACTAAAGATGTTATAGCTCATTGCTTACAAAATTTTGCCACTGTGGGTGTTCCAAAACAGTTAAAAACAGATAATGCCCCTGGTTATACTTCTACCTCTTTTAAACAATTTTGCTCAACATTTGGCATTACTCATATAACAGGAATCCCATACAATCCACAGGGACAAGGCATAGTTGAAAGAGCTCATCAAACTATTAAAATGTACTTATTAAAGCAAAAAGAAGGAATTGGGAAGGGGTATATATTCCCCAAAGATAAACTTAAAATAACCCTTTTTACTCTAAACTTTTAAAATTTGGATTCATCAGGACTTAGTGCTGCGGAAAGGCATATGTGTCCAAAAAATGTACATAAGCCCAAGGTACTTTGGAAGGATATTCTAACAGGACAATGGAAAGGTCCTGACCCAGTAATTGTCTGGAGTCGAGGGTCTGTTTGTGTGTTTCCACAGGGAGAACAGCAGCCGATTTGGATTCCAGAGAGATTAACCAAGGTCCTGACCCAGTGATTGTCTGGAGTCGGGGGTCTGTTTATGTGTTTCCACAGGGAGAACAGCAGCCGATTTGGATTCCAGAAAGATTAACTAAAGCGATTTCTACAGACCAAAAAGAAGATGATTTGGCTCAAATCCATAACAACTGATATCCAAAACTCCAGTTTGGCTATTCTTACATCTACAACAGAACCAGGATGCTTTTTTCAATATCTATTTTATTATTGCCCTTTGCCATATCATGAAGTTCTATTTTGTTTTTTGAGCTCATACAGACCTAGGTTAATGTTTTGCTGATCAGTTCTATTTTTTGACTATAGAGTTTTTAAACATTGCAATGGAGATTTCACCTGTAAAAAGTTATAAGGCCTTTACTATAATGTTATGTGTTGTATGTATTATATTATGTGTGCACACTTGTGTTTTGTGTTATATGTTTGAATGTACGTATGTCCATATATCATATATGATGAGCTCTCATGATAAAATGGATCCAAATATTTTTTTTCACGTGATTTATATGGTTTAATTTAAATTGGGTAAACAACTGTTGAGGATTGTTTTAATATGTAAACAAAAAAGAAGGTTAACAGATCTGTTTGTTTACTTTTACCTTTCCTTTTCATTATATTTAATAATTCTCTTAAAGATAATGTAAATTGTTAAGAAAATTGTTTTCTTTTAGTGCCTTCTGGAATGTTACATAATTTTTTCTTTAGCCATTATTGCCAGAATTCCTATCTTCATCCCAGTGCTGGTGAAGTCAAAGATAAAACCAATCTACAGCTTCTACAATAGCCATCACTGAACTGCTTGCAGAACTTGCCTGGACACATTGTGAGCTCACCTGTATGCATTGTGAACTATCTGTTGGTGCAGCGACTTGTGGTAGTGTTGGGGTATTTTTGCTGATGATGTCACCGGTGGTACAATTTTTCACAGGAGCCCTCAATTGGCTTAATGTCATGGCATTTTGCATCCTCCTCTACTAGTGATGGTCTAAAATTTGGGGGCCAACAGAGGTGAGGCAAAGAACCTCACCCCCCCACTGGTGCAAAGGCCTATCCACAAGTATGGCTGTATGCTGGACCGGTAGTCAGTGACGGGTATGATCCAATTGCAGTGGTACCAACCTAAGACAAGAGGCTGACGCCTAGAGGTCAGTTCATCCGATGACGGGTAAGGACCATATGTTGAATTGGACTGCCTAACAGGCACGGTCCCTAAGCCACATGCTTGTTGTTTAAACAGAGAGGGGGAGATGTTGAGAGCCACAGCCAAAGGGGCCCCAGCAAACTTCCAGCTGCCAGCAAACTTCCAGCTGCTGGCTGATGATTGGCTCACAGCGGCCCCAGCAACATCTAGCTGATTGGCTCCTCGGCCCCAGCAACATCTAGCTGATTGGCTCCTCTGCGGTGATGCTCATTGGACTGTTTCCCTGCCCTTTCAGACCACGGAGCTGCTCATTGGGGGACTTTTTTGGCTCCGCCCACGTGACCCAGCCAATCGGCCTCAAGAGCAGGAGGATTGTGGGAGGTGGAGAGAAGCTTGTGTGGGAGAGAGAGGCTTGGGGAAAGCCGGTGGTGGCAGTTGAGGCTCTGAGGGTTTTTCCTGAGAGACTATTTTGTTTGTCGTGTGTGGTTCTAAAAATAAAGTTAGTTTCTTTTGACAAGTGGCTCCTGATTGTGCCCAGCCAGACTGCGGCACTATATAACACCATTTTGTAATGATATATGAGTTTTTCAGCTAAGAAATCTAATTTTGTTTTTGACTCTTAATTTCATCACATGTCACTAAATTATGATGCTATTAATGGTTAGAAAATGAGCTCAGAACATTATGACAAACATTATTTGATATTCCTACAATTTGAATAATCTTATTAAATTCTTCCCATCATCAATGTCCTTTCACATTGAATCACTGAATTCTTTTTGACAATGCTTCTTGATTTCATTTTCCTACCTAGATTTGCCTTAAACTTCATTGTATTCATTAGTTTCCTTATAAAATCTTATTTTTAAATGTATTTGATTAATGAACTGAAATGATAGCTTTTTAATATGAAACTCACATGCAAACATATCCAAATTTAACATTGTATTGTTTTAATTCAGTAACTTAGAGGACTCCTTTTTCTAACATATTGGATTTTTTTCATATGCCACGATGAGTGCATCATTTTCATATCTATATATTAAAAATCATAAAGATTAATAGCTTATGAATATATAAGTTCATAAATATATTGATAATAAAAATGTCACCTTCATTTAAAAGAATGAATATGCAGATCAAGGACTAAAATATGCACTAATGACTTTACAATATTATAATCATAATACATTCTTGCCTTACATTCTGAATGGTACAATTTCTAAATTATTCAGCATTTTTCTCAAACCAGAGTAAGTTTTAAATTTCAGTTGGCTTCTTGTGAACCCACATTTATGCACTCGTTTAAAATCTTCTCCACATTATCCACCTTTTTAATGAATTTATCCTTAGTAACTATTACATATAACCTTTGGCTTCTCTCCAGGACTATGTAAGAGAAACTAAGTAGTAATCACATTATTACTACCCACAGCCTAAGAATTTTTTTTTTAAATCTTGCTTGAGTATGTAATTAGGGAGAATCTTAGAAAAATTACTAGAAATTTGAAACTTAAATTTTTATTCTTAATATTTTCTTACAATGAATTTTAAAAATTAACTTTTTATGTGTAGATTAATTTCTTATTTATTGATACCTTAAAGCAAGTCAATACAATGAGATCATTTGCTAGCTGAGATCAGGTTTAGAATTAATAGTAGTTCTAATTGATAAGTCAGAAGAAGAAAATTATTAATGAGAACATATTTCAGCCAAGAATTACTTTCAAAAGAGCAAGTCTCAGTGATTAATTAGTGAAGATTGAAAGGACACTGATGACCTACTTGGAATAAGTGGTAGACATTATAATGTGTAAATATCTTCCATGGAACTTTATTGTTAGCTAAGACAACTTCTAAAAGTGTTTGCAAGCCAAAAAACATCAAAATGACCAGAGAATTGAAGAATATAATTTCAGATTATATAATTCAAACCTGTGCCTTTGTATCTTGGGCTTCAAAGAAAAAAATCTGTTTAACATGATGAGTTTGAGGACCATACATCAATTTTTCTGGAAAGTTTACATTTAGAATATAAATTTCACTTTTTCTTCATAAGAATATTTAAGATATTTTTAAAACCCTTAAAAGTGTTAGTGATTAGTGGTAGGTGGAAAGTAAATTAGAAATGGTGTTATTTTCTTTTTAATGTCATTGAGTTCAATGTCATTGGGTGGCTTCTACCTGTTCACAAATTTTGAAGGGGATTATGTATTTTTCTCCTGTGGCCTGAATACCTTAATCCCTTTGCTTATATTAGATAAATGGTGAAGAAGATTATTGGTGAAACGCATGTCATTTTGATAAAAATCAAGAAAAATAATTTTATATTATAATAGAAAGTTACTACTGTTATGTTTTGTGTACATATATACATATACATATGTATATGAAAATCTTATCTTTTCCTAAATCATGCTAGAACTTCTGATTTGTTATTAAATGACAGTACATAGCCTTAGATTCCAATGGATCTATTAGCAAACCTCAGTTTGATCACTTGACAGTTTGTGTTCCTAGCCAATTGATATAATCTTAAAAATATTTTAATAATTTGTTAAATGATGATATCTAAGCCTCCTGAATGGACTGCATATTAATATAGTATATAATTATCATGATATAAATTATGGTACATTGTAAATTCTTCAATTGATAGAATTACTCAGTGCCATGGAAAACACAGTATTTAAAGGAAAAATGTTGATGTTGGCATTCAAAAGAATGTTTTCGTTTGTTTTCACTCATGTAAAGTGTGTTCTCATGAAAATATTTTAACTCATCATTCCTGTTTAACAAATGTTTAGGTAGCGCAAACTGATGCAATTATTTATCTACTAGTATTTTCTTTAAAGCACTATACTATGTCCTAGAAATACATGAGTATATAAACTGACATTCATGCTCACTAAGATAAAGTGATATAATTTGAGATATTCAAACATAGAAATAAGCACATCATTAAGAGAATAAGAAGATATTCATCCAGATTAAACAAATATTGACCTAGAAGATAAGCTGGTTTTTAGAAGATGAACAAAATCATACATGGCTTAAAATACAAATGGCTAGACTTTTTAAAAATTATACTCAGGGCTAAAATGACTGTTTCAGATGCATTCAAGTAAGTGTATTTACAATGTTGATTTAAATTCTACATAGGTAAAAATAATTAACATTTTAATATTGGGTTTATCTCAAAAATTACTATACATATACATATAAGAGATATATACATATATAGAGGACTGAGAGAAAATTAGCATTAATAAATAATTTGATGTTTTAATAGAATTCTAAGAGCATATTACATATATTTATTGTCCTGGTTCAAAACCCACTCTTTGCTAAATATTATTTCTTAATATAAAATTTCAAGAGCATCAATAAAGGAGAATATTTTGTTAATTAGGGGGAAAAAACCAAACACAGCTGAGATTTGCAACTCTCGTAGCCTTACAAAAAAGGGGTGAGATAATTTTCTTTCTTATAAATAAATGAAAACTGTCCAGAGGTGTGGGTATGTGTGGCAATTGAAAGTCATTTTACTCATATTCACTGACAGCTGTGTAAACTATAGTGTTTACCACCAATACTGAAGAACATGTGAGACTACATAAAAGTTCCAAACTCTTTCATTTAAATTTCATTCCTTCTTTGAAGCTTGCCTTTTACTTTTTTCAAACAGAACATGTGTGTCTGTGTATGTGTGTTTGTGTATATTTGTGTGTGTGTACATAAAATAGAAAGATGGGGGAGGGAGAGAGAGAGAGAAACAGAGACAGAGGAAGGTAGAGAGAAGACTTTGTAGGCAGTATTGGTAGTGATGCTGCCCTAATTCTTCCCTCTTTTCTGTGTCCCTGTCCTAATACTATGGAATGTGACCTTGGATTTCCTTCCACATTGAAAAAAGAATGTTAATATAATCTAAAAGATGCTTTTCAAAATTTTTTTTTGTATTTTATTAATAGTCTTCTTTTTATGTATTCTTTTGAGATATATTTAAAATACCACATGATTCAGTTATTAAAGATAAAATTCAATTATTCTTAGCATATTCAAAGAGTTCTACAAACACTAACATGATTTATTTTCATGACACCAAAAGAAACTACATACCTCATTAGTAGCCACCATAGATTTTCTTACTCTGAACTTTTTCTATAAATAGAATCCTATAATATGTGGTATATTTTAACTCTTTTCTTTCATTTTCATAATACAGCCATAATGTATAAATCAGTATTTCAACATTTTGATGTCCTATAATGTTACATTGTATGAATATACTATATTTATTTAATTCTTTATTCACAATTGATGGTCATCCTGCATAATATTTAATGTAATTTATTAATTGTTATCTTTTAGATATTTGCATCTAAGTTTGTGTGAGATAGATATCTATAATTTTCCTTGCTTATAATATCCTTGCCTGACTCACCAAAAGGATATAATTGTCATTTCTTGTAATAGAAAGGGATTCAGAGGAAAAAGCAGATGAGGAATTATTCACTCATGAATTCATCCTATAAGCATTTTTGATTGCATTCCCTAAGTGGCAGCATAATCTGAGGATACGAAGAAAAAGAAAATATAACCTACTGTAAGGAAATATAATTTAGTAGGAAAAATGACTCATAAACCATTTTCAGTATCATTTGATAATTAGCATAGAATAGCAACACTGCAAGTTAAAAATAACAACATGATTAGAGGAATGGTGCTCAAGAACTCAGCCTGAGTGTTGGTTCTAAAACTTAAAGACCAACCTATATACCAAATAGCCAGCTACCTGCAACTACAGGAGGGCACTGGGAAGCATGTTTAACTGAATTTACCAATTCAAATTTCAAGTCTTGACTTATTCATATATAAGTGAAAGGAACTCAGCCAACTGAGCTGAGAGAGAAGTGAAGAGGTCCAAGAGATTCTAGTTTATTAAAGCAGTAATTGGAATCTTAGCACTATGTCATTAACAAAGCCATACTTTACACAAGTTGGCATCTTTAATCTGTTCATGGCATCTGTGGGATCATTTCAAATATTATCCATAAACATGTGCTATCTTTAATTGTCTCTCATATGAGATTTATCATTCCAGAGGTTTTATACAAACAATATTTTACTTTTAAATTATCAGAAAATCAATAGTTATTTTCATAACAGTTCAAATTTTGTAGTTTGGGACATTTAATTTTAGAAGTGCTTTAGAAATTTTTTAATATTAATTAATACTGGAAAAGCTCATTGTTTTTATGTCAATGCCATAATTTTTTACCAAAATTTTAGATTTCTATTTTATTTTCAAAACATTAAATATTCATTAAAATAAATTTCTTTTAATATGGCATGCTGTCATATTCTATCAAATATTTGGAGTCTAATTATACTTTCAGTAAATATATAATTTAAATTTATGTCCTAGAAATATCAGAATACGGAGTAAATTTATAATGAAATATTTTTACATTTAGTCTGTGTAATCTGAATTTTGTCATAAAATAAATGGTTGTATTAAATATTATGTCATTTGTGTTTGAAAATATTAGGGATTTAAATGTTTTGTCTCTAAATCATCATTTATGCATATTTTACCCTCATCACTCAAATTTGTGCAGGCTTTTTTCGCACTAGGTTTTATAAGAAATTTTAAATATTGATTATACAATAAAAGGCATTAAATCACTAACTAGCCTCAGAATATGTTATAGATTTATAAAAGTCATAATTAGAACTATATTTCACCAATTCATGAAAAATGTATTTATTATCAGCTTTAATTATTCTTTATTAATATAATGATTAATTATGAAAACAGAGCAAAAATATTTTTTACGGTTAATTTCTTACTTTTTAGCTAAATCATAATGCCTCCTACTTAGATCACCATAAATTGGTGGATTATTTTACTGTTTTCAGTACTTTCTTTAAAGAAGGTAACTTTTTAACAGATTGTCTCTTGCTTTCAAAAGTTTCTACATATCAACAGAAAGTTTCAATATCTGTACATATGTCCTTACAGATCTTCTGTGGCATTTCATCAGCTTAGTCCCAAACCAAAAGGTGATATAAAGTATATTTGGGTTTTATTTCACTTTTTCACCTATGAGACATGAAAATAGTAATATGAAGGTATTCCCAGCTTTAGTCATTTGTGAGAATTAAATGAACTGATATTTGAAAGTGCTTTTTAAACTATAAAACAATGTAAAAGTGTAAGGCACTGTTACTAATATTTGAAGAATGATCTTTTCATCGTGCAAAGTTATTACTTTAATTGTATTCATCACTGCAAATGTTCATTGGATTAAAAGCAAGTTTCATAGAAACAACTATAATCAATGGGTTTTTTAATTCCAGTTCAGACGTAGTGTTTATGGAAGTTTTGCATACTACAGTAGATAAAGCTAAAAAGAAACCTTTTTCTTATTTAATTTGATTCATGGATCTACTTGACTTAGTAGCCTCAATAGGATAAACAGTGTCACCTGGATGTACATCATAGCATGGAATCCTTGGTCCTCTTCTAGAGCTATTGAAGCAATTTCTTAGGAGAAAAAGCCAATAATTAATATTTCTGCACATAGTAATCTATAGTCATGCTATGTATAATATTAAAACATTGAATAAGGTATTTTTTAAGTCCACAAATTTGGGGGTTAACAGAAGCATCAAGCCAGAGAAGGTAAATCTATACAGAAAACAAGTGTCGTTACAGGAGTACAATGTGCTGTCCGTCTATGATAGAATTAGTCTACCATTATCAAGCTACCACTATGAAGTTAGCTAATCAGGAAAAAGTGAGACATGGGACTATCTATTCCAGTTTAGCTGTGCCAGGACAATGGAGTAAATTACAGGAAATTTTTTTTAAAAAGTACCTGAAGAGCATGGGAGACATATGATTTATGGGAGAAAGCTTACAAGAGATCGGTGACTCTTGAAAAGAGTTCAGTGACCACAGGCTGAAAGCATCTCCATTCCTCAAAGTGCTTCATCCAGCAGCATTTTGTCCAGTGGCAGCTGGCAGGCTGAGTGACACATATCCTCTCTACAGTGCCCTCAGTTCCATGCCCAGCCTCACTTATAGAAGAGACTTATATCTTAGGCTACAGAAGCAAATGGCATAATCAGCGTTAGCTTGCTTAGTTAGTTGTTTGTACAACCAGCACCCCAGGAACAACTGCACTGTCATACAAGAAGGAAACTAGCTTTCTACAGAAAACTCTAACTTGCTGTACTTGCCAGTGTGCATAAAAGAAATCCAGTGTCCAAGATAATACGGATCTGAACTTTCTGGTTAGGCTTGCTCTTATTATTCCCTTAACTTGACTTGCTTTTTGGGAACAGAAAGGATACATTCAGGGACATGGTGCTTTAATGTCCCCCTTTTGATATGGTGACTCAGCATCATTTTTTATATTGACATGTTGAATGCAGAACAGTTGGTGTAGCTGAGGAGGATTTAATTTCATTTTTCTGCATATGGATTTCCAGTTCTTTTTTTTTTATTTTTATTTTATTTTATTTTATTTTTTTAATTTATTTTTTTATTGGTTGTTCAAAACATTATAAAGCTATTGACATATTATATTTCATACATTAGATTCAAGTTGGTTATGAACTCCCAATTTTACCCCAAATACATATTGCAGAATCACATGGGTTACACATCCACATTTTTACATAATGCCCTATTAGTAACTGTTGTATTCTGCTACCTTTCCTATCCTCTCCTATCCCCCCTCCCTCTCCTCCCATCTTCTCTCACTACCCCATCCACTGTAATTCATTTCTCTCCTTGTTTATTTTCCCATTCCCCTCAAAACCTCTTATATGTAATTTTGTATAACAATGAGGGTCTCCCTCCATTACCATGCAATTTCCCTTTCTCTCCCTTTCCATCCCAACTCATGTATCTGTTTAATGTTAATCTTTTCTTCCTGCTCTTCCTCCCTGCTCTGTTCTTAGTTGCTCTCATTATATCAAAGAAGACATTTGGTATTTGTTTTTTAGGGATTGGCTAGCTTCACTAAGCATAATCTGCTCTAGCGCCATCCATTTCCCTGCAAATTCTATGATTTTGTCATTTTTTAGTGCTGCGTAATACTCCATGGTGTATAAATGCCACATTCTTTTTTTTATCCATTCATCTATTGAAGGGCATCTGGGTTGGTTCCACAGTCTAGCAATTGTGGATTGTGCTGCTATGAACATCGATGTAGCAGTATCCCTGTAGTACGCTCTTTTAAGGTCTTCAGGGAATAGTCCAAGGGGGGCAATAGCTGGGTCAAATGGTGGTTCCATTCCCAGCTTTCCCAGGAATCTCCATACTGCTTTCCAGATTGGCCGCACCAGTTTGCAGTCCCACCAGCAATGTACAAGAATACCCTTTTCCCCACATCCTCGCCAGCACTTGTTGTTGTTTGACTTCATAATGGCTGCCAATCTTACTGGAGTGAGATGGTATCTTAGGGTGGTTTTGATTTGCATTTCTCTGACTGCTAGAGATGGTGAGCATTTTTTCATGTACTTGTTGATTGATTGTATGTCCTCCTCTGAGAAGTGTCTGTTCAGGTCCTTGGCCCATTTGTTGATTGGGTTATTTGTTTTCTTATTGTTTAATTTTTTGAGTTCTTTGTATACTCTGGATATTAGGGCTCTATCTGAAGTGTGAGGAGTAAAAATTTGTTCCCATGATGTAGGCTCCCTATTTACCTCTTTTATTGTTTCTCTTGCTGAGAGAAAACTTTTCAGTTCTTCCAGCACCATTTGTTGAAGACACTCTTCTCTTCGCTGTATGTTTTTGGTACCTTTGTCTAGTATGAGATAACTGTATTTATGTGGGTTTGTCTCTGTGCCTTCTATTCTGTACCACTGGTCTGCATGTCTATTTTGTGCCAATACCATGCCATTTTGTTACTATCTCTCACCATGCACAAAATTCAACTCAAAGTGGATCAAGGACCTATGAATTAGTCCAGAGACCCTGCACCCAACAGAGGAAAAAAATAGGTTAAAATCTTCATTATGTTGGATTAAGCCCTGACTTCCTTAACAAGACTCCTAAAGCACAAGAAATAAAATCAAGAATTAGTGGGTGAACTCAAACTAAAAAGCTTCTTCTTAGCAAAAGAAACAATCAATGAGGTGAGCAGAGAGCCTAAATTTTGAGAACAAATTTTTGCCACACATATGTCAGATAGAGCATTAATTTCCAGGATATATAAAGAACTCAAAAAACTTAACACCAAAAAAAGCAACAATCCAATCAATATATGGGCTAAGGAGCTGAACACTTCTCAGAAGCAGATGTATACTTGATCAACAACTACATGAAAAAATGTTCAACATTTCTAGTAATTAGAGAAATGCAAATCAAAACTACTCTAAAATTTCACCTCACGACAGTAAGAATACAGACAACAATAAATGTTGACAAAGATTTGCTGGGGTGGGACTGCAAATTGGTGCAACCAATCTGGAAAGCAGTATGGAGATTCCTTAGAAAACTGGGAATGAAACCACTATTTGACCCAGCTATCTCACTTCTTGGTCTATACCCAAAGGTCTTAAAATCAGCATACTACAGTGACACAGCCATATCAATGTTCATAGCAACTCAATTCACAATAGCTAAACTGTGGAAGCAACCTGGATGCCCTTTAATAGATAAATGGATAAAGAAACTGTGATATATGTACACAATGGAATATTACGCAGCTTTAAAAGAGAATAAAATTATGCTATTTTGAAGTAAATGGATGGAGTTGGAAAATATCATGCTAAGCGACGTAAGCCAATCCCCAAAAACTCAAGGCCAAATGTTCTCTCTGGTAAGTGGATACTGATACATAACATGGAGTGGGAGACATGGGAAAAATGGAGGAAATTTGATTGGGCAAAGGGGAGAAGGTAAGAAGGTACATGGGGGCAGGAAAGATGGTGGAATGAGATTGACATCATTACTCTAGGTACATGTATGACTACACATATTGTGTGACGCTACATTGTGTACAACCATAGAAATGTAAAGTTGTGCTGCAATTTTGAACAATGAATCAAAATGCCTTCTGCTGTCATATATACCTATTGAAATAAGTTTAAAAATAATAAATAAAAGCCCATGTATAAAATATACCAATGTTACAATGGCTATTTTATATTTGTGCACATTAGATAATAAAAGAGATGACTGGGTTGAGAAAAATCTCAATGCCATCTAAGGATGGGTTACCTTGTTTTTTTGGTGGGATGGGGGACTGGGAATAGAACTCAGGGGCACTAGACCATGGAGTCACATCCCCAGCCCTATTTTGTATTTTATTTAGAGACAGGGTGTCACTGATTGCCTAGTGCCTCACTTTTGCTGAGGTTGGCTTTGAACTCACAATCCTCCCACCTTAGCCTTCTAAGCCACTGGATTACAGGCATGCACTACTATGCCCAGCTATCTTGTTTAATTGTTACAACTATCTTGTTTAATTGTTTAATTCTGCTGAAATCATTCCTTTTTGAGTATTTATATAGAACCCAAATACCTTGATATTCTGCTTCTATTTTGAATGGCTTATGCTTGCATCCCTTTGCCAGACCTCCTTGTGACCAAGCATCCTCTAAGTCCTTACCAAATCATTAGATCCATACCTCTGGCCATCTCTAATTCCAGGCAAAATGAGCAGTCAGACAAACTGCCCAAACTCCTGTCCACAGGGAAACATATGATGGTGCCCTGTGGTGAGCTGCTTCTGCCGTTTCTGCAGACTATGGTCGCCATTACAAGATGACGCTGGCTCCACTGTGGTCTGTGACAAACAACTTCTTATCTGGGAAAGTTGGCACATGATTTTTCACCACCCTGTGAGAAAGCTCCACGCGGCAGCTTTGCATTGGGGCTTGGGATGCTTTATTAAGGCTGGGAGGGGCATCCGAGAGGGAGAAGAAGAAATATCAAGGGCCTGAATAAACTGCTGAAAGAAGATTCCCGAGTTGCGTCTTCCTTGCGGGCAAGGGGTCGCGACAAGTGGTGCCGAGACCCGGGAACCAGAACTTTCAGCAGTCAGGGGTGGTGCACCGGTTAGTCCCAGGTAAGTGGGATCCGCGATCAAAGCGGGGTTAGTCCCTAGTAAGTGGGATCCGCGACCAAAGCGGGACAGCTCCTCTGTAATGAAAGAGAGAGCCTTACATTTTATTGCAGCTGCACTGTGTACTTTCGCTCCTACTTTCGCTTTCTTTTTTTTGTGCTTCCTTTGTTGTTGCGTCATGGGTGCCGCATCTTCAAGTCCGCTTCTCCTGGCCCTAGATGGCCTGTTACGTTCCAAGGGACTGGAAGTGAAACATAGTACTTTACAGAGATTTTTACAGAAGATAGATATCGCTGCACCGTGGTTTGCATTTTCGGGCAGCCTTACTGTGCCTAGTTGGGATAAATTAGGCAAAGATCTTGACTTTGCTTCTGAGCAGGGCATATTAGAGGGTGGGGTGATACCCCTTTGGAAAATGGTCCGTGGTTGCCTTACAGATGGTAAATGCCAGGAAGCTGTGAGTGAGGGTCAAGCTATTCTTGAGCAATTGCATGAGGAAAAATCTGAAGGATCATGTAGTGAAGTGGCAGAGAGTATTAAAAGTAACAGTAGTGAGAAGGCAAAAGAGCCTGAAGATAAAAATAGGAGAAGGCTCTACCCAGACTTGACCGAATTAAAAACGCCTGAGAACACAAGTGACTCAGAGAGTTCTGAGGACCTTGATATATTGTTACAACAACTACATAAGATAAAAATGAAAAAGAAGAAAAAGGAGACACAGGGCACGCAGGCCTACTGTAAGAAGGGGAAGGGAGTTAACATTGGTCAACAAAACTCTGAGGAGGAGGAGGTAGAATATCTAGAAGAAGATATGGTGTCGATTGCCCCACCTCCGTATGTGGGGGGGAGCCAAGGTTCCGGGAGATCTTTTCATGCACAAGTTTGGAGGACAGTTAATACAGATATGGGACTTGCATACCCTGTATTTCAGGACAATAACAGGGGAAGATATCATGAGCCTTTAGACTTTAAGATAATTAAAACCTTGGCAGAATCTGTCCGCACTTATGGCATAGATGCCGCTTTCACTCTCACTCAGGTGGAGGGACTTACTAGATTTTGCATGACTCCTTCAGATTGGGCTAGTCTAGTCCGCGCTTGTGTTTCCCCAGGGAAATATTAGGAGTCCAAAGTTGGCTGTTTAATGTTTCTGGCAGTACCCAAGACTCGGAGCGAGCTAGGAGACTTAAAATTACTTCACACAATTCACAATTGTTTAATGCTACATTACCCTCCGCAGCAGTCTGTCTCCAATCTCCGTTCCTGTTTCTTTTGGCTAATGTTACATCACAGGGGATGCTTAATTGTTCTAATACTACCTGTTACTTGTCTGAGTGTTGGAATGGTTCTTGGACTATGGCAGTGGTTATGAAAATTCCAACCTTTGTCCCAATCCCAGTCACTGCGGACCCAGATAAATTCCCCATTGTTGAGCTACTTAGAGTCCGCAGGGATTTTGGAATTACGGCAGCTATAGTGACAGCTGTGGCAGTGTCTGCTGCTGCAGCAGTTACGGCTGGAGTGGCCATGGCCAGTCAAGTACAAACTGCTGCCACCATTAATCAAGTTGTTCAACAAACTTCTACCATACTTGAGTCCCAAAATTCAATTAATCAACATATTTTGTCAGGGATTTTAGCTGCCAACCAAAGAATAGATTACTCCAAGCTCAGGTAGAAGAATTGGCAGACTTGGTGCTTTTGGGTTGTGTTGACCAACGTGCACATTTATGCATAACCTCTGTCAGATTTAATGATTCCAGGAATGCCTCCCGCATCATTGGCGAATATTTGGCCGGAAATTGGTCCATGGCAGCAGAAAACTTGATCCAGTCTCAACTAACTCAGATTGCTGTTTTGAATAGTACCCGTGTCGAACCAGTGACTTTGGGTCAATTCACCGATTGGATATCTTCTGCTTTTTCCTTCTTCAAAGAGTGGGTGGGAGTAGGCATTTTTGGTGCAATGTGTTGCTTCAGTGTTGTGCTCTGTTTGTGGCTTCTCTGTCGCCTTAAGACTCACCATGCACAAGAAAAGGCTATGATCATACAAGCTCTTGCAGCTTTAGAAAATGGCAACTCACCTCAAGTCTGGCTTGCGCATCTTAAGCAGTAAACCTTTGTCATGGTCGTTACACCCCAAGTTATTATAACATTGCACTGGGATCGACATGACTTTCCTTGTTATTCTCTTAGTGTTGGAAAGCCCTTGCACTCTGCCGGTCTTACTGCCATTGCACGCAGATGGGTTTCCACACTAGTGCTTTTCTATCGCCTTGAAGTTCGTGCCTTTCTTTCAGGGTGCTGTCAACTTGTTTGTAGTTATAAACAGCCACAGTTCAGCCTCAGCTATCCCCCTTCGTCCACCATCATCACGATACAGGATGCAAGGCAAGGCACTGCACTTGAGTGATCCTTGACGTGGACCTGAAGGAGAGCATGTCCTATTGCATGCGGGTTAGACGCGTTCACGCCCCGCCCCACGAAAAAAGGCGTCGGCTGATATGGCTTCAGATCTGGGGAAGGCGCCTCCTTAGGACTGAGTCATACTATGCAGCCACTTCTGCACAGTGGGATAGGACCTCTACTCTCGCCTGTATTGTTTTAAGAAAACAGAAAGGGGGAACTGTGGTGAGCCGCTTCTGCCGTTTCTGCAGACTATGGTCGCCATTACAAGATGACGCTGGCTCCGCTGTGGTCTGTGACAAACAACTTCTTATCTGGGAAAGTTGGCACATGATTTTTCACCACCCTGTGAGAAAGCTCCACGTGGCAGCTTTGCATTGGGGCTTGGGATGCTTTATTAAGGCTGGGAGGGGCATTCGAGAGGGAGAAGAAGAAATATCAAGGGCCTGAATAAACTGCTGAAAGAAGATTCCCGAGTTGCGTCTTCCTTGCGGGCAAGGGGTCGCGACAGTGCCCATCATTATGGAAGTGTACACATGTCTGGCTCAGGATTCAGAGATGCTGATTGAGACTGGCAGTTCTAGAGAATTTGCATATCAGTTACTGTCCTACACCAACAAAGAGAACTAGCAAATCAGTGATAATGTGTGAAGTTGAAAGCACTTGGCTTAACATTGATTCAGAGCATAAAAATGGCCACTTTTCTATTTCTGTCATCCAAATCTCATAGAAATTTCTCATATGGGCAAACCTCACTTGGAAACATTCAGAGAAGAAAATTCTGGCTAACATGGTTCAGTTTAGCTAATTGACAAGCAGAAAGTCACCACATAAGCAGTGATATTATGGATGGGGAGATGAAATACTTTTGAAAAAGTGTTAAAAAAAAAAAAAAAACTAAGAATGGTGGTAAGAAAAAAAGCCATGAAATGTGATCCAAAAGATTTTTGTTCTTGTGATTGGCTGGATGAAGATATCTGAGAGAGAATACAGGTCTAGAGATGCCCATTTTATTTCTAACAACTACGTTGCCATTATCACACAAAGTCTCTTTTTTCCCATTGATAACAGGGAATCATTTCTGATTCTGGTAGTATAACATCCCTTTGTCTTCTCTACTGCACAATGGATAACCTTACAGAGTTTTTGAAAGATGCCAGCACTCCTCTTACTAATTAATTCTTAATGTATTGGTCAAAGGAACATCCTTTAGATCTTTTCACTGTGGTATGAGAGTGGCTGAGCAATTTATTTAAAAGGCTTATTCTAGCATTTTTGTTGCTCTGAGCATTCTTCTGTGTCTGCAGGATTTCAAGAGTTTGGGAGCTTTGTTGATGTTTAACAAATTGCTAGAAACTTAGTGGTCTCAAAGAACACACATGAATTGCCTCACAGTTTCTATAGGTTAGGAACCCCAGCATGTACTAAGTGGTTTCTCTTACTAGGGTTTCACAAGTCAGAAAGCAAGGTATCATATAGGCCTGAAGCCTAAACTAAGTCTTAGCTGGGAAATGATCCATCTGCAAGATCACTGAGGTTACAGTTAATTACAGTTGTAGAATGGACGACTTTAACTCCTTGCTTGTTGTTAACCAATGCTGCCTTCAGCTCTGAGAAGTTGTCTCCATTTCCCTGCAACATGGATACATGCTTATAAAAAAGACAGCAAGTGAGAAAGAGAGGAGAGCACTCATGTGCATGAGCACAAGAGAAACACACACACACACACACACACACACACAGAGGGAGAGAGAGAGACAGAGAGAGAGAGACAGAGAGAGACAGAGAGAGAGAGACTCCAGTAAGATAGCCATTACATTTTCATGTAAAATTATAAAGTTGCATGCATGTATATGTTAACAACCTGCTAGCTTTGCTGGATTCTTTAAAAAGGATTGGAGATCACAGAAGAGTCTAAACACTAGGATCTAGGGATCTTGAGGCCTTCTTGAAAGTCAGTCTGCCACATTCAGGTGGTCCTACCTTTGTAATTCAAAGACTATAGTTCAGCATGAGTGCAAGATTTATTAGCCAACCTTGAACACTACCAATGAAACTTAGGTGCTCAGACAAAATATTAAATCCCTAACCCTAAAGAAGTGTTTATCAGTAAATTCAGTTCAATAAAGTTTTATATTTTGTTTTCTATAACTTTTTATCCTTATACTCCCTAGTGTATGTATTCCAGACTTTCCCATTAATATTTGTGGAAATCTTGCATACATTATCTATACAAAAATAAACATGTGAAGCTATTCAAACATATTTTATGTACAGAATATCTTTCTTTGGAGTAGGCCAAAGTTATAGCCTGAGTTATACTATATCCAAACCTTATTATGGGACTAAGAACATTGAGAATGGTGAAGTTGGATTTTAAATAAATTTGGCATCAACTTCTTAAGGATGTGTTCTGTGTTTAACTATTGAGAGATTTTTATTTATTTAAGTAATTATTTCATGGTTGTACACTAATGTCACAGTCAGCTGACACTAAAATAATATATGGAGGAAGGCTTCCTTTTAATCAGGGTACATGTTGTTGATTGAAACTTCCAGATTATAGTCCTCTCATCTAAGGACTCTCTTCCTTTCCATTGTTTTGATACACGAAAGATTCGAGATGTGATTCTTAAAATGAGGTATTAGGCTTGGTCGTGAGTTACTTATTTTTTTTTCTGGTAAGTGGGAGAATTCTTTCAAAATATTAAAGAGGTATTCTGATATTTCTTTCGGTATGTGCTTTGTGAGAGGCTAGATTTCAAAATTCTCTTTTGTCTCTAAGGTCATTAGAATGTAATATTTAAAGGCAGAGGATACTGCTAAGCATTCTACAATGCACAGAATAGTCTCCCACCAGAGCAAATAATTATCTGTTCTAAAATATCAATGATATCATGTTTGAGATGTTGTGGCCTAAAGAGATTGAAAGGAGAGCCTGATTTAAGGCAGTTGCAAAGAGCAGATCTAGAGGAAAATTCCTAAAAACATGCAATCCTTTCAAAATTAACTGGGTAAACATGAGCCCCAAGCAAAAAATTCCGATAGAACATTTTTCCTTTTTTTTCAATCTTCTGCCTAGTTTCCAATGACAAGGGAGATATGCTTATGTTGATACTGACCATTGAGTTCAGCCTCCTGGAGGCATAGAAAAGAGAGACATCAGGTAAAGCATGAATCTGGACTGGTAGATGGAAGAGATCTATTTTATTTATGTGACTTTAGAATATATAGAGAAAACAAGTGTGAGTAGCAAGAAAAAAAAGAAAGGAAGGAAGAAGAGGAAAGGAAACAAAGAAAGAAAAGAAAAAGAATGATAGAAAGAAAAGAAAAAACAAAGAATTCCAAGATAGAATTTTGAGGAACATAAGTGATATGGAAAGGGAAAGAACATTAAAAAATTCCAAGTAATAAAGCAAAAGAGTCAGAAAGAAATCCAAAAGACTTTCCTTAAAGCTGCAATTACAAATCTAAATGTGTAGTCCAAATAGAGACCAATGTATTTCATTTTTCTTTCCTTTTCATCTGTTTTTTTTTTCTTTTTCTTTAACTTTCATTATGAGTATATACTACCCAACAACCATCAGACTCCTTGTCAGATATTTGGTTGCCTAGAAATCAGTAACTTTTAAACTTTCTTCACTGGACACCAAAATACTCTGTATGGAACACTGAAATTGCAGTCCTCCAGAAAGTATATCAAAGCAAAATAAGCACAGGTCCACTTAAATGTATTTAATTTAAAATATTGCTATGAGAAAAAGACATTAAGACTGAATATAGAAAAAAATTAAAACTCGCATTATTTTCTTTATTTTTCATGCTTTGGCTAAGAGTTTTGAACTCACAGAGAATTATCATAGAGTGACACTACATGATATAAGTAGAGATAGAGAACTTGTGGATTTTGTATTTAATCTCTTTAGAAGCAGTAAATATGCCATATATACTATATAAATACACACACATATGAAGAAAAAGATGTTTACAAAATGAATTTTCTTTCTATATGCCCACTTTGAGAATAATAAAGTAACTAAAACAAATAAAAATTTAAAGACTTTTAGATCACTTTAAAATATTGTGACAATAACATAAACATATCATTTCAATATTCCTGGGAAATTAAAGACACTATTTCAAAATTGACTATAATAATGTTTCAGTAGTATCAATTTTGTGTTATGTGCACATACTTTGCATTTGCTTATGACATTGAGCCTTTATAGTGAACTCATTTCATTTATATGCATGTCCATCATTTACTTGCAAATGTGAACTGAGGTATCTCACCAACATATGAACTCTGAATTCAGAAAACAGTAACATCTGTTTAGAAGAAAAGTTCCACAAAGGTTTCAAGAGATTAAAAATATATTATTTTGTTGTCTTTACAGAGTCAACATTAAAACAGATGCATATGTAGGATATTTTGTATCTAAACTTAATGTGGAAGGAGAGCAAAGAGAATAATGTAGCTTTAAAAAGTGGAAGACCATTATGTTTGCAAATATTGGTTTGTTAACAAAGTACTGTAATTGGGAAGCATTGAGACAGAAAAGGAGTATTGAGATTTCTGGCATTAACTAGTTACTATAAATTACTTAGAGAAGTTCTCATTTGTATAAATATCTTTAAAGATATTAATTCACAGAGAAACATACCCTGTACAATTTGATTATGCTGAGAATTTATGTTGTAGATATAAACAATCCTAATATTCACTAAGCACTTAGTGATGGTATAAACCTAAATATGGAAGAGTCTTGCCTTTTTACATACACTACAATGCTCTATGAGCACCAGTTTTTAGATTTTCCTTCGTTATTCAAAATAAAAGAAAAAAGAAAGAAATTGAGATAGAAGAGTGACACATTTTCCTGTCTCTGTGTCATATACGCAGCCTGACCTATTCCATAAACTCCAGTCACTGATATATAAATCTCTACCTGACATCTTCATATTGTTGGCTAAAAGTTTTCTGAGAATGAACCTATTTAAAAACTGAGTTTCTTAAAGGAACATTCCCCCCAACTTTTCCTTTCCTACTGAGCATTGCCTTCATACACCTAATAATCAAGCAGAACTTTGAGAATTATGCTTGCATTCTCCATTGGCTTCCTCCCCTACTATAAAGATATTTATAAAGAATGGCAGGGACACTCAGTAAGGAGAAAGGATGGTGGACTCTGGAAGTTTGCTGGGGCCCCTTCGGCTGTGGCTCTCAACATCTCCCCCTCTCTGTTTAAACAACAAGCATGTGGCTTAGGGACCGTGCCTGTTAGGCAGTCCAATTCAACATATGGTCCTTACCCGTCATCGGATGAACTGACCTCTAGGCGTCAGCCTCCTGTCTTAGGTTGGTACCACTGCAATTGGATCATACCCGTCACTGACTACCGGTCCAGCATACAGCTATACTTGTGGATAGGCCTTTGCACCAGTGGGGGGGTGAGGTTCTTTGCCTCACTTCTGTTGGCCCCCAAATTTTAGACCATCACTAGTAGAGGAGGATGCAAAATGCCATGACATTAAGCCAATTGAGGGCTCCTTTGAAAAATTGTACCACCGGTGACATCATCAGCAAAAATACCCCAACACTACCACAAGTCGCTGCACCAACAGATAGTTCACAATGCATACAGGTGAGCTCACAATGTGTCCAGGCAAGTTCTGCAAGCAGTTCAGTGATGGCTATTGTAGAAGCTGTAGATTGGTTTTATCTTTGACTTCACCAGCACTGGGATGAAGATAGGAATTCTGGCAATAATGGCTAAAGAAAAAATTATGTAACATTCCAGAAGGCACTAAAAGAAAACAATTTTCTTAACAATTTACATTGTCTTCACCGGCACTAAAAGAAAACAATTTTCTTAACAATTTACATTATCTTTAAGAGAATTATTAAATATAATGAAAAGGAAAGGTGAAAGTAAACAAACAGATCTGTTAACCTTCTTTTTTGTTTACATATTAAAACAATCCTCAACAGTTGTTTACCCAATTTAAATTAAACCATATAAATCACGTGAAAAAAAAAATATTTGGATCCATTTTATCATGAGCGCTCATCTTATATGATATATGGACATACATACATTCAAACATATAACACAAAACACAAGTGTGCACACATAATATAATACATACAACACATAACATTATAGTAAAGGCCTTATAACTTTTTACAGGTGAAATCTCCATTGCAATGTTTAAAAACTCTATAGTCAAAAAATAGAACTGATCAGCAAAACATTAACCTAGGTCTGTATGAGCTCAAAAAAACAAAATAGAACTTCATGATATGGCAAAGGGCAATAATAAAATAGATATTGAAAAAAGCATCCTGGTTCTGTTGCAGATGTAAGAATAGCCAAACTGGAGTTTTGGATATCAGTTGTTATGGATTTGAGCCAAATCATCTTCTTTTTGGTCTGTAGAAATCGCTTTAGTTAATCTTTCTGGAATCCAAATCGGCTGCTGTTCTCCCTGTGGAAACACATAAACAGACCCCGGACTCCAGACAATCACTGGGTCAGGACCTTGGTTAATCTCTCTGGAATCCAAATCGGCTGCTGTTCTCCCTGTGGAAACACACAAACAGACCCCCGACTCCAGACAATTACTGGGTCAGGACCTTTCCATTGTCCTGTTAGAATATCCTTCCAAAGTACCTTGGGCTTATGTACATTTTTTGGACGCATATGCCTTTCCGCAGCACTAAGTCCTGATGAATCCAAATTTTAAAAGTTTAGAGTAAAAAGGGTTATTTTAAGTTTATCTTTGGGGAATATATACCCCTTCCCAATTCCTTCTTTTTGCTTTAATAAGTACATTTTAATAGTTTGATGAGCTCTTTCAACTATGCCTTGTCCCTGTGGATTGTATGGGATTCCTGTTATATGAGTAATGCCAAATGTTGAGCAAAATTGTTTAAAAGAGGTAGAAGTATAACCAGGGGCATTATCTGTTTTTAACTGTTTTGGAACACCCACAGTGGCAAAATTTTGTAAGCAATGAGCTATAACATCTTTAGTTTTTTCTCCGGCATGAAGGGAGCCCATCAAAAATCCAGAAGAAGTATCAACCGTAACATGCAAATATTTTAATTTTCCAAATTCTGGCAAGTGTGTGACGTCCATCTGCCAAATATGGTTAGGTATCAATCGTCTAGGATTGACTCCAAGATTAACTTGTGGTAAAAAGGTCACACAATTTTGACATTGTTTTATTATTTGTCTAGCTTGTTCCTTAGTTATTTTAAAACGCTTTTGTAAAGTATTAGCATTGACATGGAACTTTTTATGAAAATTTGTAGCTTCTTCTAGTGTAGAGAAAATATGTATGTCATGTGTAGTTTTATCTACTAAATCATTGCCCAAACTAAGGGCTCCAGGCAATCCTGTATGTGCCCTGATATGTCCTATAAAGAATGGATCTTTTCTGTCCCAGATTAGACTTTGTATAGTGGAAAGCAAAGAGAAAACAGTAGAAGAAGGGGAAATCCTACCAGCATCTTCAAGAGATACTATAGCATTATCTACATACTGACTATCAGAAAATAAATTAAATACAGAATCTTTAAACATCACAAAAGCTTGTAATACTGCATTAAGCTCTACCTTTTGAGCTGATTGTTTGGGTACTAAAAATGTAAAAGTTTGATCAGGGGTAACTACTGCTGCTGTACCATTATTTGACCCATCAGTGAATATATTTGGAGCATTCATGATAGGTGTTTTTTTTTTGTCATTTTTGGAAAAATTACAGGATGCAATGACCAAAAAGACAATAAAGGATTAGATGGTAAGTGGTTATCAAATGAAACATTAGATTTGCACATGATTATTGCCCAAGTATTTAACTCATTAGCTAACTCATCAATTTGATTCATAGTATATGGAGTAATAATTTTATGGGGAGAAATTCCAAACACTCCCTTTGCTGCTTTTATTCCTTTGAGTATTAATTGTCCTACAGCCTCAGGATACCTAGTAAGAATAGTGTTAGGAGAATAAGATAAATGTATCCATAATAATGGACCTTCTTGCCAAAATACTCCTGTAGGAATATTTTTTGTTGGTAGTACAATAAATAATAAAGGCAAACTTATATCAATTGTGTCCAAATGCATATTTTCCATATATGTTTCAATGATTTTTAATGCCTTTCTTGCTTCAGGCGTTAACATGCGGGGTGAATTTGGATCTGATGGACCTTTTAGGATATCAAATAAAGGTCCCAACTCTCCTGTTGGTATACCTAAATAAGGCCTTATCCAATTTATGTCTCCTAACAACTTTTGAAAGTCATTAAGTGATTCGAGTTGATCTACTCGTATTTGAATTTTTGGTGGACGGACCATGGTTGAGGATAATAGAACTCCTAAATAATTAATTGGAAAATTTAATTGTACTTTATCTATTGCTATCTCTAGATTATAATTTTTTAATAAGTTTGTAAGTGTGGCATAACATTCTAGCAATGTGTTTTTATCTTTGTGTGCTAATAATACATCATCCATATAGTGAAATATTTGTAGTTCAGGATTTTGATTTCTAAGTGGCTGGATTACTTTGTTAACATAAATTTGACACATAGTTGGGCTGTTAGCCATCCCTTGAGGGAGTACTTTCCATTCATATCTCTGATCAGGACCTTCATGATTCAGTGCAGGGATAGTAAATGCAAAACGTGGACTATCCTCAGGATGAATTGGAATTGAAAAAAAACAATCTTTAATATCTATAACTAAAACATACCAGGTTTTTGGCAAAGCAGACAACTGAGGAATCCCTGATTGAGCAGGTCCCATAATAACCATCTCATTATTAATGGCTCTTAAATCTTGCAATAATCTCCATTTACCAGATTTCTTTTTGATGACAAAAATGGGAGTATTATGGGGAGATACAGAAGGTTGTATATGTCCTTCTGCTAATTGTTGTTTGACCGGGTCATGGGCTGCTTGAATCTTTTCTTTAGTCAGGGGCCACTGAGGAACCCATACTGGTCTTTCTGATTTCCAAGTAATTTTTATTGTCTCAGTGGCCCTTTCTGAAAATCCAACCCATGTCTGTCTGTTCCTTGATCTATTTGTACTGGTGCTGCTATACCTTGTTCTTGTTTTTCTAATCTTTTTCCTTTCCTAAAACCTTGTCTAGTCATAATAGTGGGTGCATTTTGGTTGATGTTATTTGTTAATGTCAAACCTAATTGATCTAGGACATCTCGTCCCCATAAATTTACGGGAAGATGATCCAGTACATATGGCTGTATAGTTCCTTCACATCCTTCAGGATCCTTCCAATCTAATACCATTGCACTTCTATGGGGATTAGTCGCCACTCCTAGGCCTCGAAGCGTTTGAGTGGCTTGTTGTAATGGCCAATGTTTTGGCCATTCTTGACGAGAGATGATGCTAAGGTCTGCACCTGTATCCAGTAGCCCATTAAATTCATGTCCTTGAATATTTAGTTTTAGCATGGGGCGAGAATCTAAATTTAAAGAAAGCATAGCCCAATCTACACCTGTGGAGCCTAATCCCTTGGAACCTCTTTCTACAGTACGACTGGAAAATTTATCATGTAGGCTGGGTATTATTAGTAACTGTGCTATTCTATCTCCTGGTGAAATTACTGATATACCCTTTGGAGAACTGGCTATAATTTTTATTTCACCTTCATAATCGGGATCAATTACCCCAGGACTTATCATAAGTCCTTTTAGAGTAGAAGAGCTGCGTCCCAATAATAAGCCTACTGTTCCTTTGGGAAGAGGTCCTTTCACCCCTGTGGGAATGATTTGAACTCCCATCTCTGGAGTTAGTACTGCTCTGGCGGAGGCGCAGATGTCCAACCCTGCACTCCCTCTGGTTTGTCTGATGAGGGATCTGATGGACAATGTGTCCTGGGCACTACCCTGATGGGGTTGCTCGGTTCCTCCAGTGCTCCGTATATTTGTGGTTTGGGGCCCCGGATCATTGGGCCCCCCTGACCATTTTTTGGCAATGGAGCCCGATGCCTTTCTCCACGATATCGTGGATAAACACCTGGTCCTTGTTCGTTTTTTGATAATGGAGTACCCTCTATGGTGGTTTGAGAACGGCATTCATTAGCCCAATGTCTCCCTCTACGGCATCGTGGGCAAATACCTGGTATTCTACTCCTTTGATACCTAGTTTTGTTAAACCCTCCTCCAATGGGGCAATTCCTTTTAAAATGTCCTGTTTGTTCACAATTGTAGCATGTTCTTGGCCTGGCATCTAAAGCCTGTTTTACTGCAGCTGCCACAATTTGCCCTTGTTCATTAATGTCTCTGGCATCTAAAGCCTGTTTTACTGCAGCTGCCACGACTTGCTCTTGTTCATTAATGTCTCTACATAATTTAATATATGTGTTTAAATCTTCATGTTTCCATGGTCTAATGATATCTCTGCACCAATGATTCGCTTGCCCATAAGCCAGTTGTTTTAGTAATGGCATTGCTTTTTCTGTATTCCCAAAAACTCTGGTAGCTGTTTGAATAAGCCTATCTACAAATTCAGCATAAGGTTCATTAGCTCCTTGTATTACCTTAGATAATTGACCTTGTAAACCTCCATGTCCTTGTAAAGTCTTCCATGCCTTAATTGCATCTGCAGCAATTTGTGCGTATACGCCAGGATCATATGCAATTTGTTGCTGCTGATCCTCATAAGGTCCCTTTCCTAACAACATATCTAGATTTCTCTGAGGATAACCAGCTGCTGCATTTCGCCTAGCCGTCTCCTTGCAAAATTCCTCATTGGCAACCTTCCATAACAGGTATTGTCCTCCATTTAGCACAGCTTTACACATATTAGCCCAATCTGCTGGCGTCATGTTCAAGTTGTTAATGGATTCGACCAAGCTTACAGTGAAGGGTGCTTGAGGACCATAGGTTGTTACAGCCTCTTTTAGCTGCTTCACTGTTTTGAAATTTAAAACTTGGTAAAATCGCTGCCCTCCTGCCTCAAATACAGGGCATGTTAATATTTGAGACCTTGTCTCAGGATCCCAACTATCAACTGCGGGGGTTGGGGGCCTCCCAGCATATGGAGGTGGCGCTGTTGGTTGGACACTTACGCCCTCTGGTGATAGAAAGGTGTTAGTAGCAGTCTCCTGTAGAGGTGGTGCTGTTGGTTGGACACTTACACCCTCTGGTGATAGAAAGGTGTTAGTAGCAGTCTCCTGTTGTAACTTTCCCCCTGATGGCTTTTTCTGTTTTACACTTTCTTTCTCTGTCTGACTAGCTTGAGAGGCCTTCTCTTTTACTTGAATCTTTTCCTCTGTCTGACTAACTTGAGAGACCTTCTCTTTTACTTGAATCATTATGTCTTCTCCTTCCTCTACCATTGTCTGAACTGAAGGCTTTGGACTAAGCAAACAAGATACGAATGTCCACAATGGCAGTGTGCCAACTGGCAGAGTCCCTGGGCTTTTCTTTTCTATTCTTTTTAAATCTTCACCATGATGGTTCCATTGTGATATATTTAACAACTCATCCTTAAAAAGCCATGGGCTACATTTTTGTATTGTATCAACGTATGCCCTGACTGCTCTTGATTTTACTGGGATGCCTCCTTCCTCTAACAATTTACTTAACACTCTTTCAGTTTGTTTTTTACTAATTTCTGATCCCATATTTCTACTATAATACAACCCAACAAGATGACGCCAAACAAAACCGAGACAGAATGAAATAAAAAGGGAACAACAAAAAGTCATTATAGCCTTTCTATCCTCCTGACATGTGCATCCGTCCTTTCTCCCTATCTGTTCCTCAGACGTAGTTTTTCCTCAGATGTGAGCGGTTTTTCTTCCGTCTCACTCATCTCCAGGGACAGGCAACTTAAAACAAAAGTGAAGCAAAATAAAAGAGGAATCTTAAAATGGCTACCCATCCTCTCGCCCTGCCCTCAGGGGCGAGCAGTTTCACTTACCCTCAGCCGCTCCCCGTGCGAGCCAATCAGCTAGATGTTGCTGGGGCCGCTGTGAGCCAATCATCAGCCAGCAGACTCTCTAATGACAAAGATACTAGCATTGCATTGATGAAGTGCTGAGACATGGCGTGCTTTGGGGGAGCGAGTTCAATATGATGAAGGAGGGCACTTAGGAAGCTGAAGAGAGTAGTTATTTAATCCAAGTAGACTTATGAAAATCTCATCATTTTTAAAAAAAACAATAAAACTCTGATGATAGTTAATGGGTGAATATAATAGCTGAATTCCATCTATCCGAGATCCTTTCTGTACATTTGAGTCTTCACATATCTCCATTATGGTCACCATCCTGGGCAGCCCTATTATTCGCTCACTGCCTCCAACCCTGTCTGCCTTATGGAAATCTACTAGAGAGTAGCAAGGGTGATCTACTGAAGTTCTAAATCAGACCATATCTTTCTCTTGATTGAAAACTTTCTATTGATTTTCCTTTACAATAAAAATAAAATGCAAATTTTCACCTTTGCTAACAAATATCCATTTGTTATTCAATTATTGAATGTGATTTCAAACTAGTTTTAAAATTTCACATTCAACTGCTGTCTCCTCTCAATTATATTAATCTAATTAATTATTTAATTACACTATCTCACTTCTTTTCTAGATCAAACCAGTTTTATTCCTACTTCATGATCTTTTACATTTCCCCTGCTCTTTCATTTTAGTCAGTGTTTTAAGTGTTGTGACCAAAAGACCCAGCAAGAGCAAATTCAGAGGAAGAAAAGTTTATTTGAGGGCTCAGGGTTTCAGAGGTCTCAGTGAATAGAGAGTTGGCTCCATGTCTTGGAGCTTGAGGTATGACAGACATCATGGTGAAAGAGTGTGGAGGAGAAAAGCAGCTTGGGGCCCCATACTAAAAAGAAGAAAGAGCGAGAGAGAAAGAGAGAGAAGGGAAAGAGAGGACAGAGGGAGTGACTCCACTCGCCACAGACAAAATATACATCCCAAAGGCATGTCCCTTAATGACTTACCTTCTCCAGCTATAGCCTACCTGACCATGGTTTTCGCCCAAAGTATCCCAATGAGGAAATCCATGCACTGATTAGGTCAAGGCTCTTGTAACCCAATCAATTCACCACTAAACCTTGCATTGTCTCATATGTGAGCTTTTGAGAGACAGCTAATATCAAAATCATAGTACCTTCAATGAGTTGTTTTTCTAGTATTAAATCTTACGCAAAATATTGCTGCCACACTCTTGACCAACCTATGAGTTATTTTCTATCATATTACACTAATTTTTAAAACACAGCATTCGTTAAAATTTGAAAACACCATTTTACTTTTGTATTTTCATTTGTATTGTCTGTATTTTTTCAGGAGAATGTAGACAAATTTAAAAGAGGTAATTTGTATTATTATTATCTACTCCTAGTATAGCCATTTAGCAATAAATTCTTGTTAAATAAAAAAAATAATTCTTGTTGGTAGTATGAAAAACAAATCTCATGACCTCCCAAATAAACAAATTATGGCTTATGTCTAGCAGCTAGTAAAGACTGTTATCATTGTAACTTTCACTTTCAGTAGAAATTTTGGTAAGGTTTCAGTGTAATAAAGTTACACTTATGAGAGCAATTGAATGGGTAGTAGGACAAGTGAGAGAAAAATTAGAACCCCTGAAATCTATACAAAACATTGATTTTTAAATGATGCCTAAGTTACATGCAATTCTCCTTCACAGGATAATTATTCAGACTGAGTGATTGTTCACTGAATCAAAGTTTGTTCATCTGTTCCAAATGCATTGACTTCAGAAATCATTTTGAACATTTACTTGGAATTATGAGGGAAAAGAGAGAAAGATCTGTCTTAATGTTCAAAGCACTTACAGTTCTATCCACTTCTTCTCCACACTGAATCTAAAAGAAAAATAAAATGGATTCACCAGGTTAGAAATATATATTTTCACCATTCTACAACAACCTGGTGAAACATTTAAAAATCAATGGTGGCTGATCTTTTTTTTTTGCACAAAAGAAATTGATAAATTTCACAGATTGCTTTCTGTATTGCTTTTGAATAATTCACAGTGGCAACATTCGAGGGAGCTTCCATGTATTTAGGGTTTACTGTGTGCCACTTAATTCTGACAATAACTTAATGACATTGATTAGAATAATCACTTTTAAAAATGGAGTTTTGAGGTTTAGAAAGTTTTTAAATTCTTCACAGTTACACAGCTCTGATGGAATAATAGAGATGGAGAATTTTTGCACACATGCGTGACTAAAAAGGCTTTGTTTTATGTGTGAACACTTGATTCATATTATTTCACCCACAAATACATGGTATGATGACTTTAATACTTATCAATTTCTAATTTTAATATCAAGTATCTCTAAGTATATTATCATGTGAAAAGATACAAAATTTACAAGCCTCACTTAAGAATAAAAGAAAGCATGAAAAACAGACCTTCATGGTAGCCTAATTATAGTGTCCTGTGGAAGTATATATTGGTCTATCTGTAAAACAATGTTTCAAATGTTTTATAATATTATATTTATTGTCATAAGAATATAATCATAAAGAAATAAGAATTTATGAAACCTACACATAATCAATTAGTCAGTGGAGGATTTTTAAATGACTTGCTGAGGCAATGTTGTATAGCCCATGGCAACTGTATTTTCGAAGAGTGTTTATTTACATGGAAAAAGTCCACATAATATTTGATTAAATGGGAATACTATATTGAACAAAGGACAGAATCTCAATTTTGTTGCTATACATGGAAATATATATTAGAATGAAAGAAATAAATGAAACTACCTGGTTAAATATCAATTTTCTAGTCCAAAAAAGAGTCTAGAATATTGTGTAGTTTTATCTGAGATGAATGAATCTTTACACAGAATTGTAGATAGATAAGTTTTGTAAAAAATAGAAGTAATTTTTTTCTGTTGCTTTACATGCACTGAGACAAATTGGGAAAGAGTTGGGTTGAGTCAAAGACAGGAGTTGAGTTTCTAATTCTGTCTATAGTAAGCAGATTCTGGTGCCCACATACCATGGGGGAGGATCAATTTGGTGGTACTTTTATCTAAGTATCGTAGACATCTTTAGAATGATAAATCCTATCTCTCATGAAATAAAATATAAGTACTTCCATTAGGGCATTGAGTAGATCTAGCAGGAAAGACTGTTTCAGATAAAAGAGAAATAAAGACACTTTGTACCCAAGCCATTCTCTTTTCCAAACAGACAAAATGAACTAAATGAACTGCCTGGGTGTGCTCTGACCTTATTTATAATATGAAGAAAATTGGAATTTAGGGGGTAGACTTCTTAATATTAATAGAAGATAGTCACTTTTAAGGTTTTTGTACCCACACACATATTACATAGTACACACAAAGGCCTTCCCTTTATATATACATATATTTATATACACATACACACACAAATATCTATATAAAAGACAGGAGTAGGATATAGGATCTCTGTCTCAACACGTTATGTTCTATATTCTGATAATGACAGAACACATAGCTCAATGGCCCAAGACAAAAGAAAGTTTTATTACTTATACATTTGAAGCAAATAAGGAAGCCACTCAGGGGTTACTAATAAGGAAAGAAACAGCAATTTCAAACTGTGTTTCATGATAGCAAGCAGATTTCTGTTGACTGGGTATTTTGAATAATATCTCAGGCCTGAGGAAGAAGTGGTTGTCCCTAAACATTTTATATTCAAGGCTTCTGGCACCTTGGTTTGTATGTATTAAGTTCAGAGAGTTAGAACCTGGTAATTGAAATGGTTAGGGTTTGGGCTTTGCATAATACCAGGAAAATAAAATTAAGAGTTTTTTTTTTTTTTATCAATGATCTAAAACTGGGTCAAGATAGCACCTGTGATATATGATATCAGAGTTTCTAAAGGTAGAAATAATTTTTACAACAGAGGCAATCATATTTCTAATATAGCTTTGATTCTTAAACATTATTGCAACTGAACTGCATGTGTTAAACATATTCTTTGTGTGTGGGCACCCATGTGCTCGTGCTTGTATATAGGGATGTGTTTGTATGTATGTACAGTCCTTAGTCTTTAATTAATATAACTGTCTTTAATTGCTTTAGAGACAATTATCAAAAAAAGTTTTTTTTCAAAAAGTTATCAGAAGAAATAACATAGACCATGGAAGATTACTCAAAAACATCTTTTAAAAAGTCATTCACCAATATTATGATAATATTATCATTGGCTATCTTGTAAGACTTTTATTTTTATACATATTTTTATGAAACTTTCTTTTAAAGTGCATGGTTAGCGTTTATAATAAATGAAAATAAATATTATAAAAATATCATGCAATATTATTATTTTATTCAGATATGCACCTGATAAAGAATCTGATAAATATTAGCTTTTTATGTCACACTAAAATGTTAATGTTTTCTTAAAGATGATGCTCATTTTATGTGAGATTATTTGACATTTCAATCATCCTCATTATCATACTCTTTATTAAACATTCCTACTGTCATAGCCCCTGTTCATATGGTATAAAATAAAAATACCTTATTGGAGTTTACTTTCAAAGAGCTTTGACCTTTCTTTTTTTATGAAAGTTTTTATTTATTAGTTGGACTTTTCATGTTATTTTTCATTTGATCTGATTGTGTGATGACCTTTAAGATTCTGTTGATTATAAATCCGAGCTCATCACCATTTCATGTGCTTCTTTTCCTGGGAGAAGCACAATGTAAGTAATAGGATATGTGATAGTAGTAAGTTTTTCTTGCTTCTTGCAACAAATAAGGGGGAAAAAATCCCAAGATTAATAAGTGGTTGTCAAAATCAGACAAATTTGAGTTCATAATAAAAATTGTTAAAATTGGAGAATATGAAACAGAATGAATTGTCTCACAAAATTACAATCTCTTACACACACACACACACACACAGAGAGAGAGAGAGAGAGAGAGAGAGAGAGAGAGAGAGAGAGAAAAGTAGCAATTTTATGATTATAGTTAAGGTATATGTCTTTAGACCAGAGAATCCGGAAATTTTTAAGATTAATTTCAATTATTCTCTTCAGTGATTTCAAAAGTTTAAAAAGATAAAATCTGTTTTCCTTGGAAAATATTGGACTCTTTTATTAAGACAAGAGTATTTAAGCTAATTCAGCCATTTGTTTTTATATGCTTCAACTCTGTTTATTATGGACATTATTTGATCTATGTCAGAATCAGAGCAGTGACAGTAACATGATTGTTAAAGACTCTGTTAAAAAAAATCTTGTTAGAACTAAAAAATTCAGCAAAATTGCAGGATACAAAATCAGCATACAAAAATAGGACTTGTTTGTTGTGAAGAAGCTTTTTAGTTTAATATAATTTCATTTATTTATTTTTGTTTGTAACCTGAGTGTTTGGTATGGTATTCAAAAAATCATTGGCAAGGTCAGTGTCAAGGAGAAAAGGAAATTTATGAATTATGAAAAATATATTTGCAAATCACGCATTTGATGAAGTGTTAATAAGAACTCAAACACAATCATATGACCCAATTAAAAAAAAATAGGCAAAAACCTGTGATGGTTTGGACCTGTAATGTCTCCTGAAAACCTCATGTTTTGAAAGCTCATTCCCCAGTGCAGCAAGGATGAGAGTTGTGGTTTTAAGCAATGATTAGATGGTAGTGCCTGTAGGCGGATCAGTGGATTAATCCATTTTATGTATTAATAATTTGAATAGACTACTACTGGGTGATACCTGTAGACCTGTGAAGCATGGATAGAGAAAGTATGTCACTGGGGTGTGACCTTGGAGTATATCTGTTCAGGGGTCTTTCCTCTCTTCTCTCTCCTTCCTGGTTTCCATAAGCTGAGCAGTTTTTCTCTACCATGCCTTTCTGCTCTGATATTATCCCCTACCTCAGATGCAGATCAATGGAATCAGCTGACTAAAGACTGAGACCTCTGAAACCATGAGCCCAAAATGAAGTTTTCCTTCTTTTAAATGTTCCTTTCTGTTATTTTGATTACAGCAATGGAAAGCTAACTAACACAGGACCTGAAAAAATATTTCTTTAAGAAATAAATAAAAATGACCAAAGGTATTTAAAAAGATGTTCAACATCACTACTTATTAGGGAAATGCAAGTCAAAGGCATTATGATGTATCACCTCACATCTATTAGAATAGCTATCATCAAAAAGACAAGAATTTATAAGTGTTAGTGAGGACTTAAAGAAAAAGAAACCGTTGAACACCTTTGATTGGAATATAGATTGGAGCACCCATTATGGAAATCAGTACAGAGCTTCTTAAAGAAAAATCGTGTAACCATGCAATAACTCTGTTGGATATACAACCAAAGGAAATGAAGTCATCACTTCATGAAGGTATCTGCACTGTCCTGTTCATTTCAACATTATTCAGAACAACCAAAATATGTGGAAACAAACTAAATCTAATTGTTTATGGATGGAAGAATGGATAAAGAAATTATAATATACATACATAGCATAGAATATTTTTTCAGCCTTAAAAATAAATGAAGAGAGAACCTGATATTTGTCACAACATGCACAAACCTGAAGAGCATTAAACTAAATGAAATAATTCAGATACAGATAAGTAATATGTGATCTCACTTAACATGTGCAATAAAAAATGAAAATTTACAGATATAGAAAATAAGTCAGTTGCTACCAGGGGTAAGGTGGCCAGCTGGAAAGTTATAAGGAGATGCAACCTAAGAAGTGTAATTCATTCTTTTACCAAAGGTAAATAGAAAAACATAAATAAGCTTATGCTTATTTTAATGTCTCCTCTTCCAGACAACAAATATTCAACTGTCCATATTTATCATTTTTACATATTTTAAAATACATCCTATGCCAAATGTTTATATAAATAACATGAAATATTATGTAATATTGTTTTGCTCTTTATTAACTTATAAAAGCATTAAAACTATATATATATTCTTCTGTTTATGAGATTCTTATCTATTGACATGTAATAATTCAATTGCAAGGCTGGGGTATAACTTTGTTTTAGAGTACCCACTTAGTATGTATGTATATTTATGCAATTAAATGTTAATTGCAAAATTTAATTGCCCATTGCAAAAATTAGATTCTTCTCATTTTTTTTGCTTTTATGAACATCTTACCACAACCATTATACATATCTCTTTGTGTATTTGGAATCGATTTTAAACACATTTAATATTTCTAAATTTTCCAATTTTCTACCTAAGATGGTTTAAACAACATTCAACCCCATCACTGATAGTATATGGGATTTACCAAAATCCAGGGCTATTTAATATATAGAGTTTTTAATATTTGCTGAATTAGTGGATGTGGAATTATGTATCATGATGGTGTTAATATTCCTCTGTGATAGCCATTTGCAATAGGTTTATGATTCCTAGCATGTAATACCTATTCTATGCAAAATTCCTTACTTTCTGAATTTTATTGAAACCAATTTAGTTATATATATATAGGACCTCAAATGCCAGTTTACCAGTTACTGAGATGCAAAGACATACACATATTTTCTACACTCTATTTGTGAACTATCCTTTGGCTATAGCATATGATGACTCTAGCGAATGATACAAAAGGTAAAAAGTAGAAAGTGCTCTTTTACTGTGGCTATACAATCACTAACTGGTTACAAGGTAAAATTCCTCACATAGTTATTGCTGTAACAGTGATAACATTTACATCATATTCAATTTTGCAAATTCTTTTGTAGGTCTCCATGATGGTGCTATACTAGTTCCATGGAGGATATTATTTGTTCACATGAAGCCTGATACACTGAAAAAGCACATACTAATTTATATTCTCCCACCCTGGCTGGTTTCAAGCTACCATGGTGATATCATTGAACATGGAAGTACCAAGAAGTACTAGAATTCACTCTCTAAAGTTAAGACATCTTGGACTACATACATATATAACAGAAACAGAGAAAAGAATTTGGGTTACCTTTTTAAAATTTTTTATTGGTACATTATAATTATACATAATAGTGTGATTTAGATTAGCTTTTTACATTAATTCTTGCATATATCTTTCAACTTTATGTGGGAGGTAGAGAGTACTACATTTGTCTTACTGATTTATTTTGGCCATTAATCATTTGCAAAGTACATGTGTTCTGACTTTTATATTTCAGTCTGTGACTCTCATTGTTTCTTTTGACTCACAGAAGTTTTGTTTGTCATTTTGATTTTTCTCAATGTTATTTTTATGGCAATCTGAGAAATTCATTCCTTTGCCAAAGCTATAAAGATATCCTACCATATATTCTAAAAATTTGAAGAACTTTTTCGTATTTATATTGTTAAGGTATATAGAATTAATCTACATATGTGAAGGGGAGGTGATTAATTTATTTTCCAAATGTGTAATCACTTGTCTCAAGTACTGAATTGTCTATCCAGTGCTCACTTATCTGCCGCAACATGTTAGTAATATATCAAGTTTCTGTAAAACATGGATTCGTTATTGAGTTTCTGTTTATTCTGTTAGTCCATTTATTACATCTGTTCCGACACTAGATTAACTTATTTTTCATAGTGTGTATAGTAAGTGTTGAAATCTGATAAGGCAGGTTTCTCACTACTTCTTCAAAATTCTCCTGGGTATATTTATTACCCTGATTTTTTTTATATACACTCATTTTGACAAGTTCCACAAAAAAAGCCTACTAGGAATTTGTCCAGAATTACAATAAAGTTTTATACTAATTTGGACAGAATGAATATTTGTATGATACTGTGCCATCTTGCCCGTACATGTTATGCATATTTTTATGCATAATGTTTCTTAATGATTAGTGTTTCTTTACTGTTTCTTAATAAATAATTTTATTTTTTCTCCATAAATAAATTCCTCAGCAAATTATAAGCTTTGCTCTTATTTTAAACATCATGTTTTAACACTCCATTTTCCCAACAGTCTCTTGCTTGTATAAATCAAGTGACCTGCTGAATTCAGTAGCAGTATGATACATTTAAAGATTTTCTTGGGTTTTCAGGTAAACAAACTTTGAATGTAATGAATTTTTTTTTCCTTTTTAAACCCTAAATGATTCTATTGTTTGTTCTCAACTCACTGCATTGGAACTATATATGTGTGTGATGTGTGCATATGAGAAAGTTTATCTGAACACCACCTATATCCAGTAGGTTTCAGGGTAGTCTTCTGCTCAGTTCTCATAAGACTAAAATCAAGGCATGAGCTGGCCATATGCTCACATGAAGATTCCCTGAGGAAGAGGTCTTCTTCTGTGCCCATTCAGGTTGTTGGCAAAATTCAGTTCCTTATACTTCTGCAACTGATATTTGCATTTTCTTGCTGACAATCAGCTGAGAACTGCCACTGAGGTGGCTCTTAGGTCCTTGCCTTTGGGTCACCCAGTTTGAATTTTTTCCTACAAAAGCATCCTGTCTCCTTCTGAAGTTAAAATTCTAAAGTTCTGTCTCTTTTTTTTAAAATATCTTACCATTGTGTTTTTTTTTTTGAGATAACAAATGTATTTTTTTTTAAATTTTCTTCCAGAAATATTTTAATAAAAATTGGCCATTTCCAAGAAACACCCACTGCATGCCCATCAATAAAAGAGAACCATAACAAAATAGAAAATTTACCATATGGCTATGATTTAAAGAAAAAAATTGCAGACACTAAACACATCAGCAAAGTCCAATATTAAAGTTGCATTCCTTCTTATGGGCTATGATTAAGAATCTGATTAGATATCAAAATAAAACTTAATACAAATGCTTAACTATTTAGGTCAAACGACCTCTACAAAAGTATCTGTCCTCCAAGGCATTCCAGTTTGAGACTCAGTTTTAGAATAAGGCATAACAAATATTAACAAAAGACATACAAGGTGATGAAAAGAGGAACTCCACAATTCCCCACATACACTGAACCTAATAAAACAAATCTAATTTTTTTTATTATTATTTTTCTTTAAACAACTGCCAAGATTGGAACCAAAGATAAATAGAAGGCACAACAGTTTTTGCTCTGGTTGTTATTTGGTTGGGGGGATTTTTTTTCTTTTTAAACAAATACAAAGGAAACATGAAAAAACTCTACTTCAAAAGAATCTAACAGTTCAAGAAAAGCCTATTAATTGCATTCTAGACATTTAAAACCTATCTCACAATTTAAATTTCAATGGTAAAAACAGTAGGTTTTAGAATTATTTTGTGATCACATATCAAAAGAAAAAAGTTCTATTAACACCTTTTATTCAGTTTTTAACCACATCAGGGAGAATCAAATGTCAACTTTTCCAATGGCAATTTTTCCACATCAGAAGGTAGTCGTAACTCTCAAAGAATAAACAATTTGGATTTTTCCTGCCTCCAAAATGCTTATCAAATCCTGCATTCCTCACAGGTTTTGAAACACGTAGAAAATAAGTAAGAAATATTCCAATGAATGAAACATACCAAATGTCAGTAATAAGTGAGACACATTCTTTTGGGGAAATGGCTGTTTAAAAAAAAAAATTCCAGTCTGTATATGCAAAGTAAGCAAGGAAATTCAGTCTTTTCGTTTTTTCTTCTTTAAAAATTTGTTACTCCTAAAATAGCGCTCCACAAAACTGGAAGTGAAGGACTAAAAGGCCAGGAGAAGGGAAAAGGGAAGGAGCACACACCATTTTTTCCCTTTCCGCTCACTTCCTCTTGTATGTACTTTTGTATAACCCTGAGGGTCTCCTTCCATTTCCATGCAATTTCCCTTCTCTCTCCCTTTCCCTCCCACCTCTCATCCCTGTTTAATGTTAATCTTCTTCTCATGCTCTTCGACCCTACTCTGTTCTTAGTTACTCTCCTTATATCAAAGAAGACATTTGGCATTTGTTTTTTAGGGATTGGCTAGCTTCACTTAGCATAATCTGCTCTAATGCCATCCATTTCCCTGCAAATTCTATGATTTTGTCATTTTTTAATGCAGAGTAATACTCCATTGTGTATAAATGCCACATTTTTTTTATCCATTCATCTATTGAAGGGCATCTAGGTTGGTTCCACAGTCTTGCTATTGTGAATTGTGCTGCTATGCACATCGATGTAGCAGTGTCCCTGTAGCATGCTCTTTTTAGGTCTTTAGGGAATAGACCGAGAAGGGGAATAACTGGGTCAAATGGTGGCTCCATTCCCAGCTTTCCAAGAAATCTCCATACTGCTTTCCAAATTGGCTGCACCAATTTGCAGTCCCACCAGCAATGTACAAGTGTACCCTTTTCCCCACATCCTCGCCAGCACTTGTTGTTGTTTGACTTCATAATGGCTGCCAATCTAACTGGAGTGAGATGGTATCTTAGGGTGGTTTTGATTTGCATTTCTCTGACAGCTAGAGATGGTGAGCATTTTTTCATGTACTTGTTGATTGACTGTATGTCCTCCTCTGAGAAGTGTCTGTTCAGGTCCTTGGCCCATTTGTTGATTGGGTTGTTTGTTCTCTTGTTGTCTAATTTTTTGAGTTCTTTGTATACTCTGGATATTAGGGCTCTATCTGAAGTGTGAGGAGTAAAGATTTGTTCCCAGGGTGTAGGCTCCCTATTTACCTCTCTTATTGTTTCTTTTGCTGAGAAAAAACTTTTTAGTTTGAGTAAGTCCCATTTGTTGATTCTAGTTATTAACTTTTGTGCTATGGGTGTCCTATTGAGGAATTTGGAGCCCGACCCCACCGAATGTAGATCGTAGCCAACTTTTTCTTCTATCAGACGGCGTGTCTCTGATTTGATATCAAGCTCCTTGATCCATTTTGAATTCACTTTTGTGCATGGCGAGAGAAAGAGATTCAGTTTCATTTTGTTGCATATGGATTTCCAGTTTTCCCAGCACCATTTGTTGAAGATGCTATCCTTCCTCCATTGCATGCTTTTAGCCCCTTTATCAAATATAAGATATTTGTAGTTTTGTGGATTGGTTTCTGTGTCCTCTATTCTGTACCATTGGTCCACCCGCCTGTTTTGGTACCAGTACCATGCTGTTTTTGTTACTATTGCTCTGTAGTATAGTTTGAAGTCTGGTATCGCTATACCACCTGATTCACACTTCCTGCTTAGCATTGTTTTTGCTATTCTGGGTCTTTTATTTTTCCATATGAATTTCATGATTGCTTTCTCTATTTCTACAAGAAATGCCATTGGGATTTTGATTGGCATTGCATTAAACCTATAGAGAACTTTTGGTAATATCGCCATTTTGATGATGTTGGTTCTGCCTATCCATGAACAGGGTATATTTTTCCATCTTCTAAGATCTTCTTCTATTTCTCTCTTTAGGGTTATGTAGTTTTCATTGTATAAGTCTTTCACCTCTTTTGTTAGGTTGATTCCCAAGTATTTTATTTTTTTTTGAAGATATTGTGAATGGAGTGGTTGTCCTCATTTCCATTTCAGAGGATTTGTCACTGATATACAGGAATACCTTTGATTTATGCGTGTTGATTTTATATCCTGCCACTTTGCTGAATTCATTTATTAGCTCTAATAGTTTCTTTGTAGACCCTTTTGGGTCTGCTAGGTATAGAATCATGTCACCTGCAAATAGTGATAATTTAAGTTCTTCTTTTCCTATTTTTATGCCTTTAATTTCTTTCATCTGTCTAATTGCTCTGGCCAGTGTTTCGAGAACTATGTTGAACAGAAGTGGTGAGAGAGGGCATCCCTGTCTTGTTCCAGATTTTAGAGGGAATGCCTTCAATTTTTCTCCATTCAGAATGATGCTAGCCTGAGGCTTTTTACAATATTGAGGTATGTTCCTGTTATCCCTAGTTTTCTAGAGTTTTGAACATAAAGGGATGCTGTACTTTGTCGAATGCTTTTTCCGCATCTATGGAGATGATCATTTGGTTCTTATTTTTAAGTCTATTGATGTGGTGAATAACATTTATTGATTTCCGTATATTGAACCAGCCTTGCATCCCAGGTATGAATCCTACTTGATCATGGTGCACAATTTTTTTGATATGTTTTTGTATCCGATTCGCCAGAATTTTATTGAGGATTTTTGCATCTAGGTTCATTAGAGATATTGGTCTGTAGTTTTCTTTCTTTGAAGTGTCTTTGTCTGGTTTAGGTATCAGGGTGATGTTGGCATCATAGAATGAATTTGGAAGTTCTCCCTCTTTTTCTATTTCCTGAAGTAGCTTGAAAAGTATTGGTATTAGTTCCTCGTTAAAGGTTTTGTAAAACTCTGCTGTATACCCATCCGGTCCTGGGCTTTTCATAGTTGGTAGTCTTTTGATGGTTTCTTCTATTTCCTCAATTGATAGCAGTCTGTTTAGGTTGTCTATATCCTCCTGACTCAATCTGGGCAGATCATATGACTTCAGAAATTTATCGATGCCTTCACTATCTTCTAATTTATTGGAGTATAAGGATTCAAAATAATTTCTGATTATCTTCTGTATTTCTGAAGTGTCTGTTGTGATATTGCCTTTTTTCATCCCGTATGCTAGTAATTTCAGTTCTCTCTCTTCTTCTCTTCGCTAGCATGGCTAAGGGTCTGTCGATTTTGTTTATTTTTTTCAAAGAACAAACTTTTAGTTTTGTCAATTTTTTCAATTGTTTCTTTTGTTTCGATTTCATTAATTTCAGCTCTGATTTTAATTATTTCTTGCCTTCTACTTCTTTTGCTGTTGTTTTGCTCTTCTTTTTCAAGGATTTTGAGATGAAGTATGAGATCATTTATTTGTTGGTTTTTTCTTTTTTTAAGGAATGAACTCCAAGCAATGAATTTTCCTCTTAGAACTGCTTTCAATGTGTCCCATAGATTCCGATATGTTGTGTCTGTGTTTTCATTAATCTCTAAGAATTTTTTAATTTCCTCCTTGATGTCTTCTATAACCCATTGATCATTCAGTAACCTATTGTTCATTCTCCAAGTGATGTATGCTTTTTCCTTCCTTCTTTTATCGTTGATTTTCAGTTTCATTCCATTATGATCAGATAAGATGCATGGTATTATCTCCACTCCTTTATATTGTCTAAGAGTTGCCCTGTGACATAATATATGATCTATTTTTGAGAAGGATCCATGTGCTGCTGAGAAAAAAGTGTAACTGCTTGATGTTGGGTGGTATATTCTATATATGTCAATTAAGTCGAGGTTATTAATTGTGTTATTGAGTTCTATAGTTTCCTTATTCAACTTTTGTTTGGAAGATCTGTCCAGTGGCGAGAGAGGTGTGTTGAAGTCTCCCATGATTATTGTATGGTGGTCTATTAGACTCTTGAACTTGAGAAGAGTTTGTTTGATGAACATAGCTGCACCATTGTTTGGGGCATATATATTTATGATTGTTATGTCTTGTTGGTGTATGTTTCCCTTAAGCAGTATGTAGTGTCCCTCTTTATCCCTTTTGATTAACTTTGGCTTGAAATCTATTTTATTTGATATGAGTATGGACACGCCTGCTTGTTTCCGAAGTCCATATGAGTGATATGATTTTTCCCAACCTTTCACCTTCAGCCTATGTATGTCTTTTCCTATCAAATGCGTCTCCTGTAGGCAGCATGTTGTTGGGTCTTGTTTTGTGATCCATTCTACTAGCCTGTGTCTCTTAATTGGTGAGTTTAAGCCATTAACATTTAGGGTTATTATTGAGATATGGGTTGTTCTTCCAGCCATATTTGTTTATTTCTGTTACTAAACATGGTTTGTTTTCCTCTTTGATTATTCCCCTCCCCTTTACTGTCCTACCTCCCACTGTTGGTTTTCATTGTTATTTTCCATTTCCTCTTCCTGTAATGTTTTGCCAAGGATGTTTTGAAGAGATGGTTTTCTAGCTGCAAATTCTTTAAACTTTTGTTTATCGTGGAAGGTTTTAATTTCATCTTCCATCCTGAAGCTTAATTTCACTGGATACACAATTCTTGGTTGGAACCCATTTTCTTTCAGTGTTTGAAATATGTTATTCCAGGATCTTCTAGCTTTCAGAGTCTGTGTTGAAAGATCAGCTGTTATCCTGATTGGCTTACCCCTAAATGTAATCTGCTTCCTTTCTCTTGTAGCTTTTAAAATTCTCTCCTTATTCTGTATGTTGGGCATCTTCATTATAATGTGTCTAGGTGTGGATCTCTTATGATTTTGCACATTCGGCGTCCTGTAGGCTTCTAGGATTTGGGATTCTGTCTCATTCTTCAAGTCTGGGAAGTTTTCTCGTATTATTTCATTGAATAGTTTGCTCATTCCTTTGGTTTGGAGCTCTGTACCTTCCTGTATCCCAATGACTCTTAAGTTTGGTCTCTTAATGTTATCCCATATTTCTTGGATGTTCTGCTCATGGTTTCTTAACAGTCTTGCTGAGCTGTCTATGTTCTTTTCAAGTTGAAATACTTTGTCTTCATTGTCTGATGTTCTATCTTCTAAGTGTTCTACTCTGCTGGTAGTATTCTCCGTTGAGTTTTTAAGTTGGTTTATTGCTTCCTGCATTTCTAGGATTTCTGTTTGTTTGTTTTTTATAACCTCTATCTCCCTGTATAGTTGATCCTTCACTTCCTGGATTTGTTTGCGTAATTCATTGTCGAAGTGATCTTTCATTGTCTGATTTTGCTGTCTAATATCTTCCTTGATTCTCCAGATCATCTGAAGCATGTATATCCTGAATTCTTTATCCGACATTCCATCTGCTGCAGCTGTTACCTCTTCTAAAGTTGAGTTGACCTTCATTGCTTGTGGTCCTTTCTTTCCTTGTCTTTTCATACTGCTTGCGTTTCTTTCTGCTTGGTGAAACTGTTGTGTTTTTGAAATGTTTTTTTCTCCTATATATTTATATTGCTCTTGTATAGTTGAAAAGTCTCCCTTGCAGGGTCGGGCGGCGGTCTGCCTACCTTGCACGCGCGGGCGGCGGCTCTGCTCTCTCCTTACTCCAATTGGGGTGTCGTGACTACCACGCCGGCAGGTCACTGGGCCCGTTCCGGGCGTGGGCGGCGGCTCTGCTCTGCCCCTACTCCAAATGGGGTGACGTGTCTGTCACACCGGCAGGCAACTGGGCCTATCTCGCTGGTTGGTCGCAGGTCTGCCCACCTTTCGGGCACGGGTGGCGGCTCTGCTCTGCCCCTACTCCAATTGGGGTGAGGTGTGTACCACGCCGGCAGGCTCCTGGGCCTGATCCTCAGGTCTGTCACAGGTCTGCCTACCTTGCAGGCGTGGACGGCGGCTCTGCCCTGCCCCTCCTACCACGCCTGCGGACCGCTGTGCCTGATCTGCAGGTTGGTCGCAGGTCTGCTCACCCTGCGGGCACGGGTGGCGGTTCCGCTCCGCCCCCACTCCAATTGGGGTCACGTGACCACCACACCGGCAGGGCCTGATCCGGGCGCGGGCGAAGGATCTGCTCTGCCCCTACTCCAGTTGGGGTGACGTGTGTACCACACTGGCAGGCCGCTGGGCCTGACCCGCCAGTGTGTCACAGGTCTGCTTAACTTGCAGGCGCGGGCGGCGGCTCTGCCCTGCCCCTCCTACCACGCCCATGTACCACTGGGTCGCTGGTCTGCCCACCTTGCTGGCACGGGTGGCGGCTCCGCTCCTCCCCCTCTCCAATTGGGGTCACGCGATCACCACGCCAGCGAGCTGCTGGGCCTGCTCCGGGAGTGGGCGGCGGCCTGCTCCTCCCCTCTGGCTCGATGACAAATCGAGAGAGACTCAGGTGTCTGTGCCTCACCCTCCCTACCAGGAGACCAACTGTTTCTGTCGCCGCTGGTATTGATGAAGTTCTCTCCTCCGCTGCTTTCTGATGACATCAGATCTCTGCCATGTTGGTATCCTACACGAATGGCAGCATTTCGTTCCCTTTGCTGGGTAACCAAAGCAACGGGTGAGTCCTGACCGGCCCTCAGCAGGACCCGGACCAAGAAGCAGTTTCCGCGGGCTCCTTAGCCCAGGGCCAGAGCAGTTCCGGGAGCCGGAACTCGGCTGCTCCGTGCTCGGTGTATGCTCTCACCATTGTGTTCTATAGTCC
>NW_026692922.1:0-22532 GCF_021218885.2 Marmota monax
TAACACCATTTTGTAATGATATATGAGTTTTTCAGCTAAGAAATCTAATTTTGTTTTTGACTCTTAATTTCATCACATGTCACTAAATTATGATGCTATTAATGGTTAGAAAATTAGCTCAGAACATTATTACAAACATTATTTGATATTCCTACAATTTGAATAATCTTATTAAATTCTTCCCATCATCAATGTCCTTTCACATTGAATCACTGAATTCTTTTTGACAATGCTTCTTGATTTCATTTTCCTACCTAGATTTGCCTTAAACTTCATTGTATTCATTAGTTTCCTTATAAAATCTTATTTTTTAAATGTATTTGATTAATGAACTGAAATGATAGCTTTTTAATATGAAACTCACATGCAAACATATCCAAATTTAACATTGCATTGTTTTAATTCAGTAACTTAGAGGACTCCTTTTTCTAACATATTGGATTTTTTCCTATGCCACGATTAGTGCATCATTTTCATATCTATATATTAAAAATCATAAAGATTAATAGCTTATGAATATATAAGTTCATAAATATATTGATAATAAAAATGTCACCTTCATTTAAAAGAATGAATATGCAGATCAAGAACTAAAATATGCACTAATGACTTTACAATATTATAATCATAATACATTCTTGCCTTACATTCTGAATGGTACAATTTCTAAATTATTCAGCATTTTTCTCAAACCAGAGTAAGTTTTAAATTTCAGTTGGCTTCTTGTGAACCCACATTTACGCACTCATTTAAAATCTTCTCCACATTATCCACCTTTTTAATGAATTTATCCTTAGTAACTATTACATATAACCTTTGGCTTCTCTCCAGGACTATGTAAGAGAAACTAAGTAGTAATCACATTATTACTACCCACAGCCTAAGAATTTTTTTTTTAAATCTTGCTTGAGTATGTAATTAGGGAGAATCTTAGAAAAATTACTAGAAATTTGAAACTTAAATTTTTATTCTTAATATTTTCTTACAATGAATTTTAAAAATTAACTTTTTGTGTGTAGATTAATTTCTTATTTATTGATACCTTAAAGCAAGTCAATACAATGATATCATTTGCTAGCTGAGATCAGGTTTAGAATTAATAGTAGTTCTAATTGATAAGTCAGAAGAAGAAAATTATTAATGAGAACATATTTCAGCCAAGAATTACTTTCAAAAGAGCAAGTCTCAGTGATTAATTAATGAAGATTGAAAGGACACTGATGACCTACTTGGAATTAGTGGTAGACATTATAATGTGTAAATATCTTCCATGGAACTTTATTGTTAGCTAAGACAACTTCTAAAAGTGTTTGCAAGCCAAAAAACATCAAAATGACCAGAGAATTGAAGAATATAATTTCAGATTATATAAATTCAAACCTGTGCCTTTGTATCTTGGGCTTCAAAGAAAAAAATCTGTTTAACATGATGAGTTTGAGGACCATACATCAATTTTTCTGGAAAGTTTACATTTAAAATATAAATTTCACCTTTTCTTCATAAGAATACTTAAGATATTTTTAAAACCCTTAAAAGTGTTAGTGATTAGTGGTAGGTGGAAAGTAAATTAGAAATGGTGTTATTTTCTTTTTAATGTCATTGAGTTCAGTGTCATTGGGTGGCTTCTACCTGTTCACAAATTTTGAAGGGGATTATGTATTTTTCTCCTGTGGCCTGAATACCTTAATCCCTTTGCTAATATTAGATAAATGGTGAAGAAGATTATTGGTGAAACAGCATGTCATTTTGATAAAAATCAAGAAAAATAATTTTATATTATAATAGAAAGTTACTACTGTTATGTTTTATGTACATATATACATATACATATGTATATGAAAATCTTATCTTTTCCTAAATCATGCTAGAACTTCTGATTTGTTATTAAATGACAGTACATAGCTTTAGATTCCAATGGATCTATTAGCAAACCTCAGTTTGATCACTTGACAGTTTGTGTTCCTAGCCAATTGATATAATCTTAAAAATATTTTAATAATTTGTTAAATGATGATATCTAAGCCTCCTGAATGGACTGCATATTAATATAGTATATAATTATCATGATATAAATGATGGTACATTGTAAATTCTTCAATTGATAGAATTACTCAGTGCCATGGAAAACACAGTATTTAAAGGAAAAATGTTGATGTTGGCATTCAAAAGAATGTTTTTGTTTGTTTTCACTCATGTAAAGTGTGTTCTCATGAAAATATTTTAACTCATCATTCCTGTTTAACAAATGTTTAGGTAGCGCAAACTGATGCAATTATTTATCTCCTAGTATTTTCTTTAAAGCACTATACTATGTCCTAGAAATACATGAGTATATAAACTGACATTCATGCTCACTAAGATAAAGTGATATAATTTGAGATATTCAAACATAGAAATAAGCACATCATTAAGAGAATAAGAAGATATTCATCCAGATTAAACAAATATTGACCTAGAAGATAAGCTGCTTTTTAGAAGATGAACAAAATCATACATGGCTTAAAATAGAAATGACTAGACTTTTAAAAATTTTACTCAGGGCTAAAATGACTGTTTCAGATGCATTCAAGTAAGTGTATTTAAAATGTTGATTTAAATTCTACATAGGTAAAAATAATTAACATTTTAATATTTGGTTTATCTCAAAAATTACTATACATATACATATATAGAGATATATACATATATAGAGGACTGAGAGAAAATTAGCATTAATAAATAATTTGATGTTTTAATAGAATTCTAAGAGCATATTACATATATTTATTGTCCTGGTTCAAAACCCACTCTTTGCTAAATATTATTTCTTAATATAAAATTTCAAGAGCATCAATAAAGGAGAATATTTTGTTAATTAGGAGGAAAAAAGCAAACACAGCTGAGATTTGCAACTCTCGTAGCCTTACAAAAAAGGGGTGAGATAATTTTCTTTCTTATAAATAAATGAAATCAGTCCAGAGGTGTGGGTATGTGTGGCAATTGAAAGTCATTTTACTCATATTCACTGACAGCTGTGTAAACTATAGTGTTTACCACCAATACTGAAGAACATGTGAGACTACATAAACGTTCCCAACTCTTTCATTTAAATTTCATTCCTTCTTTGAAGCTTGCCTTTTACTTTTTTCAAACAGAACATGTGTGTCTGTGTATGTGTGTTTGTGTATATTTGTGTGTGTGTACATAAAATAGAAAGATGGGGGAGGGAGAGAGAGAGAGAGAAACAGAGACAGAGGAAGGTAGAGAGAAAACTTTGTAGGCAGTATTGGTAGTGCTGCTGCCCTAATTCTTCCCTCTTTTCTGTGTCCCTGTCCTAATACTATGGAATGTGACCTTGGATTTCCTTCCACATTGAAAAAAGAATGTTAATATAATCTAAAAGATGCTTTTCAATTTTTTTTTGTATTTTATTAATAATCTTCTTTTTATGTATTCTTTTGAGATATATTTAAAATACCACATGATTCAGTTATTAAAGATAAAATTCAATTATTCTTAGCATATTCAAAGAGTTCTACAAACACTAACATGATTTATTTTCATGACACCAAAAGAAACTACATACCTCATTAGTAGCCACCATAGATTTTCCTACTCTGAACTTTTTCTATAAATAGAATCCTATAATATGTGGTATATTTTAACTCTTTTCTTTCATTTTCATAATATAGCCATAATGTATAAAACAGTATTTCAACATTTTGATGTCCTATAATGTTACATTGTATGAATATACTATATTTATTTAATTCTTTATTCACAATTGATGGTCATCCTGCATAATATTTAATGTAATTTATTAATTGTTATCTTTTAGATATTTGCATCTAAGTTTGTGTGAGATAGATATCTATAATTTTCCTTTCTTATAATATCCTTGCCTGACTCACCAAAAGGATATAATTGTCATTTCTTGTAATAGAAAGGGATTCAGAGGAAAAAGCAGATGAGGAATTATTCACTCATGAATTCATCCTATAAGCATTTTTGATTGCATTCCCTAAGTGGCAGCATAATCTGAGGATACAAAGAAAAAGAAAATATAACCTACTGTAAGGAAATATAATTTAGTAGGAAAAATGACTCATAAACCATTTTCAGTATCATTTGATAATTAGCATAGACTAGCAACACTGCAAGTTAAAATAGCAGCATGATTAGAGGAATGGTGCTCAAGAACTCAGCCTGAGTGTTGGTTCTAAAACTTAAAGACCAACCTATATACCAAATAGCCAGCTACCTGCAACTACAGGAGGGCACTGGGAAGCATGTTGAACTGAATTTACCAATTCAAATTTCAAGTCTTGACTTATTCATATATAAGTGAAAGGAACTCAGCCAACTGAGCTGAGAGAGAAGTGAAGAGGTCCAAGAGATTCTAGTTTATTAAAGCAGTAATTGGAATCTTAGCACTATGTCATTAACAAAGCCATACTTTACACAATTTGGCATATTTAATCTGTTCATGGCATCTCTGGGATCATTGCAAATATTATCCATAAACATGTGTTATCTTTAATTGTCTCTCATATGAGATTTATCATTCCAGAGGTTTTATACAAACCATATTTTACTTTTAAATTATCAGAAAATCAATAGTTATTTTCATAACAGTTCACATTTTGTATTTTGGGACATTTAATTTTAGAAGTGCTTTAGAAATTTTTTAATATTAATTAATACTGGAAAAGCTCATTGTTTTTATGTCAATGCCATAATTTTTTACCAAAATTTTAGATTTCTATTTTATTTTCAAAACATTAAATATTCATTAAAATAAATTTCTTTTAATATGGCATGCTTTCATATTCTATCAAATATTTGGAGTCTAATTATACTTTCAGTAAATATATAATTTAAATTTATGTCCTAGAAATATCAGAATACGCAGTAAATTTATAATGAAATATTTTTACATTTAGTCTGTGTAATCTGAATTTTGTCATAAAATAAATGGTTGTATTAAATATTATGTCATTTGTGTTTGAAAATATTAGGGATTTAAATGTTTTGTCTCTATATCATCACTTATGCATATTTTACCCTCATCACTCAAATTCGTGCAGGCTTTTTTCTGCACTAGGTTTTATAAGAAATTTTAAATATTGATTATACAATAAAAGGCATTAAATCACTAAGTAGCCTCAGAATATGTTATAGATTTATAAAAGTCATAATTAGAACTATATTTCACCAATTCATGCAAAATGTATTTATTATCAGCTTTAATTATTCTTTATTAATATAATGATTAATTATGAAAACAGATCAAAAATATTATTTACGGTTAATTTCTTACTTTTCAGCTAAATCATAACACCTCCTACTTAGATCACCATAAATTGGTGGATTATTTTACTGTTTTCAGTACTTTCTTTAAAGAAGGTAACACTTTAACAGATTGTCTCTGGCTTTCAAAAGTTTCTACATATCAACAGAAAGTTTCAATATCTGTACATATGTCCCTACAGATGTTCTGTGGCATTTCATCAGCTTAGTCCCAAACCAAAAGATGATATAAAATATATTTGTGGTTTTATTTCACTTTTTCACCTATGAGACATGAAAATAGTAATATGAAGGTATTCCCAGCTTTAGTCATTTGTGAGAATTAAATGAACTGATATTTGAAAGTGCTTTTTAAACTATAAAATGATGTAAAAGTGTAAGGCACTGTTACTAATATTTGAAGAATGATCTTTTCATCGTGCAAAGTTATTAGTTTAATTGTATTCTTACCATCTTTCATTTGTATTCATCACTGCAAATGTTCATTGGATTAAAAGCAAGTTTCATAGAAACAACTATAATCAATGGGTTTTTAAATTCCAGTTCAGACGTAGTGTTTATGGAAGTTTTGCATACCGCAGTAGATAAAGCTAAAAAGAAACTTTTTCTTATTTAATTTGATTCATGGATCTACTTGACTTAGTAGCCTCAATAGGATAAACAGTGTCACCTGGATATACATCATAGCATGGAATCCTTGGTCCTCTTTTAGAGCTATTGAATCAATTTCTTAGGAGAAAAAGCCAATAATTAATATTTCTGCACATAGTATTCTATAGTCATGCTATGTATAATATTAAAACATTGAATAAGGTATTTTGTAAGTCCACAAATTTGGGGGTTAACAGAAGCATCAAGCCAGAGAAGGTAAATCTATACAGAAAACAATTGTCGTTACAGGAGTACAATGTGCTGTCCGTCTGTGATAGAATTAGTCTACCATTGTCAAGCTACCACTATGAAGTTAGCTAATCAGGAAAAAGTGAGCCATGGGACTGTCTATTCCAGTTTAGCTGTGCCAGGACAATGGAGTAAATTACAGGAATTTTTTTTAAAAAGTACCTGAAGAGCATGGAAGACATATGATTTATGGGAGAAAGCTTACAAGAGATCGGTGACTCTTGAAAAGAGTTCAATGACCACAGGCTGAAAGCATCTCCATTCCTCAAAGTGCTTCATCCAGAAGCATTTTGTCCAGTGGCAGCTGGCAGGATGAGTGACACATATCCTCTCTACCGTGCCCTCAGTTCCATGCCCAGCCTCACTTATAGAAGAGACTTATATCTTAGGCTACAGAAGCAAATGGCAGAATCAGCGTTAGCTTGCTTAGTTAGTTGTTTGTACAACCAGCACCCCAGGAACAACTCTGCACTGTCATACAAGAAGGAAACTAGCTTTCTACAGAAAACTCTAACTTGCTGTACTTGCCAGTGTGCATAAAAGAAATCCAGTGTCCAAGATAATACGGATCTGAACTTTCTGGTTAGGCTTGCTCTTATTATTCCTTAACTTGGCTTGCTTTTTGGGAAGAGAAAGGATACATTCAGGGACATGGTGCTTTAATGTCCCCCTTTGATATGGTGACTCAGCATCATTTTTTATACTGACATGTTGAATGCAGAACAGTTGGTGTAGCTGAGGAGGATTTAATTTCATTTTTCTGCATATGGATTTCCAGTTCTTCCAGCACCATTTGTTGAAGACATTCTTCTCTGCACTGTATGTTTTTGGTACCTTTGTCTAGTATGAGATAACTGTATTTATGTGGGTTTGTCTCTGTGCCTTCTATTCTGTACCACTGGTCTGCATGTCTATTTTGTGCCAATACCATGCCATTTTGTTACTATCTCTCACCATGCACAAAACTCAACTAAAAGTGGATCAAGGACCTATGAATTAGTCCAGAGACCCTGCACCCAACAGAGGAAAAAAATAGGTTAAAATCTTCATTATGTTGGATTAAGCCCTGACTTCCTTAACAAGACAAGTTGTGCTGAAATTGTGTACAATGAATCAAAATGCCTTCTGCTGTCGTATATACCTATTGAAATAAGTTTAAAAATAATAAATAAAAGCCCATGTATAAAATATACCAATGTTACAATGGCTATTTTATATTTGTGCACATTAGATAATAAAAGAGATGACTGGGTTGAGAAAAATCTCAATGTCATCTAAGGATGGGTTACCTTGTTTTTTTGGTGGGATGGGGGACTGGGAATAGAACTCAGGGGCACTAGACCATGGAATCACATCACCAGCCCTATTTTGTATTTTATTTAGAGACAGGGTGTCACTGATTGATTAGTGCCTCACTTTTGCTGAGGTTGGCTTTGAACTCACAATCCTCCCACCTTAGCCTTCTGAGCCACTGGATTACAGGCATGCACTACTATGCCCCGCTATCTTGTTTAATTGTTACAACTATCTTGTTTAATTGTTTAATTCTGCTGAAATCATTCCTTTTTGAGTATTTATATAGAACCCAAATACCTTGATATTCTGCTTCCATTATGAATGGCTTATGCTTGCAACCCTTTGCCAGACCTCCTTGTGACCAAGCATCCTCTAAGTCCTTGCCAAATCATTAGATCCATACCTCTGGCCATCTCTAATTCCAGGCAAAATGAGCAGTCAGACAAACTGCCCAAACTCCTGTCCACAGGGAAACATATGATGGTGCCCATCATTATGGAAGTGTACACATGTCTGGCTCAGGATTCAGAGATGCTGATCGAGACTGGCAGTTCTAGAGAATTTGCATATCAGTTGCTGTCCTACACCAACAAAGAGAACTAGCAAATCAGTGATAATGTGTGAAGTTGAAAGCACTTGGCTTAACATTGATTCAGAGCATAAAAATGGCCACTTTTCTATTTCTGTCATCCAAATCTCATAGAAATTTATCTTATGGGCAAACCTCACTTGGAAACATTCAGAGAAGAAAATTCTGGCTAACATGGTTCAGTTTAGCTAATTGACAAGCAGAAAGTCACCACATAAGCAGTGATATTATGGATGGGGAGATGAAATACTTTTGAAAAAGTGTTAAAAAAAAAAAAAAACTAAAAATGGTGGTAAGAAAAAAAGCCATGAAATGTGATCCAAAAGATTTTTGTTCTTGTGATTGGCTGGATGAAGATATCTGAGAGAGAACACAGGTCTAGAGATGCCCATTTTATTTCTAACAACTACATTGCCATTATCACTCAAAGTCTCTTTTTTTCCCATTGATAACAGGGAATCATTTCTGATTCTGGTAGTATAACATCCCTTTGTCTTCTCTACTGCACAATGGGTAACCTTAGAGAGTTTTTGAAAGATGCCAGCACTCCTCTTACTAATTAATTCTTAACATATTGGTCAAAGGAACATCCTTTAGATCTTTTCACTGTGGTATGAGAGTGGCTGAGCAATTTATTTAAAAGGCTTATTCTAGCATTTTTGTTGCTCTGAGAATTCTTCTGTCTCTGCAGGATTTCAAGAGTTTGGGAGTTTTGTTGATGTTTAACAAATTGCCAGAAACTTAGTGGTCTCAAAGAACACACATGAATTGCCTCACAGTTTCTATAGGTTAGGAACCCCAGCATGTACTAAGCGGTTTCTCTTACTAGGGTTTCACAAGTCAGAGAGCAAGGTATCAGATAGGCCTGAAGCCTAAACTAAGTCTTAGCTGGGAAATGATCCATCTGCAAGATCACTGAGGTTACAGTTAATTACAGTTGTAGAATGGACGACTTTAACTCCTTGCTTGTTGTTAACCAATGCTGCCTTCAGCTCTGAGAAGTTGTCTCCATTTCCCTGCAACATGGATACATGCTTATAAAAAAGACAACAAGAGAGAAAAACACTCATATGCATGAGCACAAGAGAAACACACACACACACACACACACAGAGAGAGAGAGAGAGAGAGAGAGAGAGACTCCAGTAAGACAGCCATTACATTTTCATGTAAAATTATAAAGTTGCATGCATGTATATGTTAACAACCTGCTAGCTTTGCTGGATTCTTTAAAAAGGATTGGAGGTCACAGAAGAGTCTGAACACTAGGATCTAGGGATCTTGGGGCCTTCTTGAAAGTCAGTCTGCCATATTCAGGTGGTACTACCTTTGTAATTCAAAGACTATAGTTCAGCATGAGTGCAAGATTTATTAGCCAACCTTGAACACTACCAATGAAACTTAGGTGCTCAAACAAAATATTAAATCCCTAACCCTAACGAAGTGTTTATCAGTAAATTCAGTTCAATAAAGTTTTATATTTTGTTTTCTATAACTTTTTATCTTTATACTCCCTAGTGTATGTATTCCAGACTTTCCCATTAATATTTGTGGAAATCTTGCATACATTATCTATACAAAAATAAACATGTGAAGCTATTCAAACATATGACTCTATTTTATGTACAGAATATCTTTCTGTGGAGTAGGCCAAAGTTATAGCCTGAGTTATGCTATATCCAAACCTTATTATGGGACTAAGAACATTGAGAATGGTGAAGTTGGATTTTAAATAGATTTGGTATCAACTTCTTAAGGATGTGTTCTGTGTTTAACTATTGAGAGATTTTTATTTATTTAAGTAATTATTTCATGGTTGTACACTAATGTCACAGTCAGCTGACACTAAAATAATATGGAGGAAGGCTTCCTTTTAATCAGGGTACATGTTGCTGATTGAAACTTCCAGATTATAGTCCTCTCATCTAAGGACTCTCTTCCTTTCCATTGTTTTGATACATGAAAGATTCGAGATGTGATTCTTAAAATGAGGTATTAGGCTTGGTCGTGAGTTACTTATTTTTTTTTTTTTCTGGTAAGTGGGAGAACTCTTTCAAAATATTAAAGTGGTATTCTGATATTTCTTTCGGTATGTGCTTTGTGAAAGGCTAGATTTCAAAATTCTCTTTTGTCTCTAAGGTCATTAGACTGTAATATTTAAAGGCAGAGGATACTGCTAAGCGTTCTACAATGCACAGAATAGTCTCCCACCAGAGCAAATAATTATCTGTTCTAAAATATCAATGATATCATGTTTGAGATGTTGTGGCCTAAAGAGATTGAAAGGAGAGCCTGATTTAAGGCAGTTGCAAAGAGCAGATCTAGAGGAAAATTACTAAAAACATGCAATCCTTTCAAAATTAACTGGGTAAACATGAGCCCCAAGCAAAAAATTCCGATAGAACATTTTTCCTTTTTTTTCAATCTTCTGCCTAGTTTCCAATGACAAGGGAGATATGCTTATGTTGATACTGACCATTGAGTTCAGCCTCCTGGAGGCATAGAAAAGAGAGACATCAGGTAAAGCATGAATCTGGACTGGTAGATGGAAGAGATCTATTTTATTTATGTGACTTTAGAATATATAGAGAAAACAAGTGTGAGTAGCAAGAAAAAAAAAGAAAGGAAGGAAGAAGAGGAAAGGAAACAAAGAAAGGAAAGAAAAAGAATGATAGAAAGAAAAGAAAAAAGAAAGAATTCCAAGATAGAATTTTGAGGAACATAAGTGATATGGAAAGGGAAAGAACATTAAAAAATTCCAAGTAATAAAGCAAAAGAGTCAGAAAGAAATCCAAAAGACTTTCCTTAAAGCTGCAATTACAAATCTAAATGTGTAGTCCAAATAGAGACCAATGTATTTCATTTTTCTTTCCTTTTCATCTTTTTTTTTTTTTTGCTTTTTCTTTAACTTTGATTATGAGTATATACTACCCAACAACCATCAGACTCCTTGTCAGATATTTGGTTGCCTAGAAATCAGTAGCTTTTAAACTTTCTTCACTGGACACCAAAATACTCTGTATGGAACACTGAAATTGCAGTCCTCCAGAAAGTATATCAAAGCAAAATAAGCACAGGTCCACTTAAATGTATTTAATTTAAAATATTTCTATGAGAAAAAGACATTTAGATTGAATATAGAAAAAATTAAAACTCGCATTATTTTCTTTATTTTTCATGCTTTGGCTAAGAGTTTTGAACTCACAGAGAATTATCATAGAGTGACACTACATGATATAAGTAGAGATAGAGAACTTGTGGATTTTGTATTTAATCTCTTTAGAAGCAGTAAATATGCCATATATACTATATAAATACACACACACATATGAAGGAAAAGATGTTTACAAAATGAATTTTCTTTCTATATGCCCACTTTGAGAATAATAAAGTAACTAAAACAAATAAAAATTTAAAGACTTTTAGATCACTTAAAAATATTGTGACAATAACATAAACATATCGTTTCAATATTCCTGGGAAATTAAAGACACTATTTCAAAATTGACTATAATAATGTTTCAGTAATACCAATTTTGTGTTATGTGCACATACTTTGCATTTGCTTATGACATTGAGCCTTTATAGTGAACTCATTTCATTTATATGCATGTCCATCATTTACTTGCAAATGTGAACTGAGGTATCTCACCAACATATGAACTCTGAATTCAGAAAACAGTAACATCTGTTTAGAAGAAAAGTTCCACAAAGGTTTCAAGAGATTAAAAATATATTATTTTGTTGTCTTTTCAGAGTCAACATTAAAACAGATGCATATGTAGGATATTTTGTATCTAAACTTAATGTGGAAGGAGAGCAAAGAGAATAATGGAGCTTTAAAATGTGGAAGACCATTATGTTTGCAAATATTGGTTTGTTAACAAAGTACTGTAATTGGGAAGCATTGAGACAGAAAAGGAGTATTGAGATTTCTGGCATTAACTAGTTACTATAAATTACTTAGAGAAGTTCTCATTTGTATAAATATCTTTAAAGATATTAATTCACAGAGAAACATACCCTGTACAATTTGATTATGCTGAGAATTTATGTTGTAGATATAAACAATCCTAATATTCACTAAGCACTTAGTGATGGTATAAACCTAAATATAGAAGAGTCTTACCTTTTTACATACACTACAATGTTCTATGAGCACCAGTTTTTAGATTTTCCTTCGTTATTCAAAATAAAAGAAAAAAGAAAGAAATTGAGATAGAAGAGTGACACATTTTCCTGTCTCTGTGTCATATATGCAGCCTGACCTATTCCATAAACTCCAGTCACTGATATATAAATTTCTACCTGACATCTTCATATTGTTGGCTAAAAGTTTTCTGAGAATGAACGTATTTAAAAACTGAGTTTCTTAAAGGAACACTCCCCCCAACTTTTCCTTTCCTACTGAGCATTGCCTTCATACACCTAATAATCAAGCAGAACTTGAGAATTATGCTTGCATTCTCCATTGGCTTCCTCCCCTACTATAAAGATATTTATAAAGAATGGCAGGGACACTCAGTAAGGAGAAAGGATGGTTGACTCTCTAATGACAAAGATACTAGCGGTGCATTGATGAAGTGCTGAGACATGGCGTGCTTTGGGGGAGCGAGTTCAATATGATGAAGGAGGGCACTTAGGAAGCTGAAGAGAGTAGTTATTTAATCCAAGTAGACTTATGAATTTCATCATTTTTTAAAAAACAATAAAACTCTGGTGATAGTTAATGGGTGAATATAATGGCTGAATTCCATCTATCCGAGATCCTTTCTGTACATTTGAGTCTTCACATATCTCCATTATGGTCACCATCCTGGGCAGCCCCATTATTCGCTCACTGCCTCCAACCCTGTCTGCCTTATGGAAATCTACTAGAGAGTAGCAAGGGTGATCTACTGAAGTTCTAAATCAGACCATATCTTTCTCTTGATTGAAAACTTTCTATTGATTTTCCTTTACAATAAAAATAAAATGCAAATTTTCACCTTTGCTAACAAATATCCATTTGTTATTCAATTATTGAATGTGATTTCAAACTAGTTTTAAAATTTCACATTCAACTGCTGTCTCCTCTCAATTATATTAATCTAATTAATTTTTTAATTACACTATCTCACTTTTTTCTAGATCAAACCAGTTTTATTCCTACTTCATGATCTTTTACATTTCCCCTGCTCTTTCATTTTAGTCAGTGTTTTAAGTGTTGTGACCAAAAGACCCAGCAAGAGCAAATTCAGAGGAAGAAAAGTTTATTTGGGGGCTCACGGTTTCAGAGGTCTCAGTGAATAGACAGTTGGCTCCATGTCTTGGAGCTTGAGGTATGACAGACATCATGGTGAATGAGTGTGGAGGAGAAAAGCAGCTTGGGGCCCCACACTAAAAAGAAGAAAGAGCAAGAGAGAAAGAGAGAGAAGGGAAAGAGAGGACAGAGGGAGTGACTCCACTCGCCACAGACAAAATATACATCCCAAAGGCATGTCCCTTAATGACTTACCTTCTCCAGCTATAGCCTACCTGACCATGGTTTTCGCCCAAAGTATCCCAATGAGGAAATCCATGCACTAATTAGGTCAAGGCTCTTGTAACCCAATCAATTCACCACTAAACCTTGCATTGTCTCATATGTGAGCTTTTGAGAGACAGCTAATATCAAAATCATAGTACCTTCAATTAGTTGTTTTTCTAGTATTAAATCTTACGCAAAATATTGCTGCCACACTCTTGACCAACCTATGAGTTATTTTCTATCATATTACACTAATTTTTAAAACACAGCATTCGTTAAAATTTGAAAACACCATTTTACTTTTGTATTTTCATTTGTATTGTCTGTATTTTTTCAGGAGAATGTAGACAAATTTAAAAGAGGTAATTTGTATTATTATTCTCTACTCCTAGTATAGCCATTTAGCAATAAATTCTTGTTAAATAAAAAAAAATAATTCTTGTTGGTAGTATGAAAAACAAATCTCATGACCTCCCAAATAAACAAATTATGGCTTATGTCTAGCAGCTAGTAAAGACTGTTATCATTGTAACTTTCACTTTCAGTAGAAATTTTGGTAAGGTTTCAGTGTAATAAAGTTACACTTATGAGAGACAATTGAATGGGTAGTAGGACAAGTGAGAGAAAAATTAGAACCCCTGAAATCTATACAAAACATTGATTTTTAAATGATGCCTAAGTTACATGCAATTCTCCTTCACAGGATAATTATTCAGACTGAGTGATTGTTCACTGAATCAAAGTTTGTTCATCTGTTCCAAATGCATTGACTTCAGAAATCATTTTGAACAGTTACTTGGAATTATGAGGGAAAAGAGAGAAAGATCTGTTTTAATGTTCAAAGCACTTACAGTTCTACCCGCTTCTTCTCCACACTGAATCTAAAAGAAAAATAAAATGGATTCACCAGGTTAGAAATATATATTTTCACCATTCTACAACAACCTGGTGAAACATTTAAAAATCAATGGTGGCTGATCTTTTTTTGCACAAAAGAAATTGATAAATTTCACAGATTGCTTTCTGTATTGCTTTTGAATAATTCACAGTGGCAACATGCGAGGAAGCTTCCATGTATTTAGGGTTTACTGTGTGCCACTTAATTCTGACAATAACTTAATGACATTGATTAGAATAATCACTTTTAAAAATGGAGTTTTGAGGTTTAGAAAGTTTTTAAATTCTTCACAGTTACACAGCTCTGATGGAATAATAGAGATGGAGAATTTTTGCACACATGCGTGACTAAAAAGGCTTTGTTTTATGTGTGAACACTTGATTCATATTATTTCACCCACAAATACATGGTATGATGACTTTAATACTTATCAATTTCTAATTTTAATATACAGTATCTCTAAGTATATTATCATGTGAAAAGATACAAAATTTACAAGTCTCACTTAAGAATAAAAGAAAGCATGAAAAACAGACCTTCATGGTAGCCTAATTATAGTGTCCTGTGGAAGTATATATTGGTCTATCTGTAAAACAATGTTTCAAATGTTTTATAATATTATATTTATTGGCATAAGAATATAATCATAAAGAAATAAGAATTTATGAAACCTACACATAATCAATTAGTCAGTGGAGGATTTTTAAATGACTTGCTGATGCAATGTTGTATAGCCCATGGCAACTGTGTTTTCGAAGAGTGTTTATTTACATGGAAAAAGTCCACATAATATTTGATTAAATGGGAATACTATATTGAACAAAGGACAGAATCTCGATTTTGTTGCTATACATGGAAATATATATTAGAATGAAAGAAATAAATGAAACTACCTGGTTAAATATAAATTTTCTAGTCCAAAAAAGAGTCTAGAATATTGTGTAGTTTTATCTGAGATGAATGAATCTTTACACAGAATTGTAGATAGATAAGTTTTGTAAAAAATAGAAGTATTTTTTTTCTGCTGTTTTACATGCACTGAGACAAATTGGGAAAGAGTTGGGTTGAGTCAAAGACAGGAGTTGAGTTTCTAATGCTGTCTATAGTAAGCAGATTCTGGTGCCCACATACCATGGGGGAGGATCAATTTGGTGGTGCTTTTATCTAAGTAGCGTAGACATCTTTGAATGATAAATCCTATCTCTCATGAAATAAAATATAAGTACTTCCATTAGGGCATTGAGTAGATCTAGCAGGAAAGACTGTTTCAGATAAAAGAGAAATAAAGACACTTTGTCCCCAAGCCATTCTCTTTTCCAAACAGATGAACTGCCTGGGTGTGCTCTGACCCTATTTATAATATGAAGAAAATTGGAATTTAGGGGGTAGACTTCTTAATATTAATAGAAGATAGTCACTTTTAAGGTTTTTGTACCCACACACATATTACATAGTACACACAAAGGCCTTCCCTTTATATATACATATATTTATATACACATACACACAAATATCTATATAAAAGACAGGAGTAAGATATAGGATCTCTGTTTCATCACGTTATGTTCTATATTCTGATAATGACAGAACACATAGCTCAATGGCCCCAGACAAAATAAAGTTTTATTACTTATACATTTGAAGCAAATAAGGAAGCCACTCAGGGGTTACTAATAAGGAAAGAAACAGCAATTTCAAACTGTGTTTTGTGATAGCAAGCAGATTTCTGTTGACTGGGTATTTTGAATAATATCTCAGGCCTGAGGAAGAAGTGATTGTCCCTAAACTTTTTATATTCAAGGCTTCTGGCACCTTGGTTTGTATGTATTAAGTTCAGAGAGTTAGAACCTGGTAATTGAAATGGTTAGGGTTTGGGCTTTGCATAATACCAGAAAAGTAAAATTAAGAGTTTTTTTTTTTTTTTTTTTAATCAGTGATCTAAAACTGGGTCAAGATAGTACCTGTGATATATCATATCAGAGTTTCTCAAGGTAGAAATAATTTTTACAGCAGAGGCAATCATATTTCTAATATAGCTTTGATTCTTAAACATTATTGCAACTGAACTGCATGTGTTAAACATATTCTTTGTGTGTGGGCACCCATGTGCTCGTGCTTGTATATAGGGATGTGTTTGTATGTATGTACAGTCCTTAGTCTTTAATTAATATAATTGTCTTTAATTGCTTTAGAGAAAATTATCAAAAAAAGTTTTTTTTCAAAAAGTTATTGGAAGAAATAACATAGACCATGGAAGATTACTCAAAAACATCTTTTAAAAAGTCATTCACCAATATTATGATAATATTATCATTGGCTATCTTGTAAGACTTTTATTTTTATACATATTTTTATGAAACTTTCTTTTAAAGCATTTATAATAAATGAAAATAAATATTATAAAAATAGCATGCAATATGATTATTTTATTCAGATATGCACTTGATAAAGAATCTGATAAATATTAGCTTTTTATATCACACTAAAATGTTAATGTTTTCTTAAAGATGATGCTCATTTTATGTGAGATTATTTGACATTTCAATAATCCTCATTATCATACTCCTTATTAAACATTCCTACTGTCATAGCCCCTGTTCATATGGCATAAAATAAAAATACCTTATTGGAGTTTACTTTCAAAGAGCTTTGACCTTTCTTTTTTATGAAAGTTTTTATTTATTAGTTGGACTTTTCATGTTATTTTTCAGTTGATCTGATTGTGTGATGACCTTTAAGATTCTGTTGATTATAAATCCGAGCTCATCACCATTTCGCACAAATATAAGTAATAGGATATGTTATAGTAGTAAGTTTTTCTTGCTTCTTGCAACAAATAAGGGGGAAAAATCCCAAGATTAGTAAGTGGTTGTCAAAATCAGACAAATTTGAGTTCATAATAAAAATTGTTAAAATTGGAGAATATGAAACAGAATGAATTGTCTCACAAAATTACAATCTCTTACACACACACACACACACACACACACAGAGAGAGAGAGAGAGAGAGAGAGAGAGAGAGAGAGAGAGAGAGAGAAAAGTAGCAATTTTATGATTATATTTAAGGTATATGTCTTTAGACCAGAGAATCCGGCAATTTTTAAGATTAATTTCAATTATTCTCTTCAGTGATTTCAAAAGTTTTAAAAGGTAAAATCTATTTTCCTTTGAAAATATTGGACTCTTTTATTAAGACAAGAGTGTGTAAGCTAATTCAGCCATTTGTTTTTATGTTTCAACTCTATTTACTATGGACATTATTTGATCTATGTCAGAATCAGAGCAGTTAAAAAAAATCTTGTTAGAACTAAAAAATTCAGCAAAATTGCAGGATACAAAATCAGCATACAAAAATAAGTCTTGTTTGTTGTGAAAAAGCTTTTTAGTTTAATATAATTTCATTTATTTATTTTTGTTTGTAACCTGAGTGTTTGGTATGGTATTCAAAAAATCATTGGCAAGGTCAGTGTCAAGGAGAAAAGGCAATTTATGAATTATGAAAAATATATTTGCAAATCACGCATTTGATGAAGTGTTAATAAGAACTCAAACACAATCATATGACCCAATTAAAAAAAATAGGCAAAAACCTGTGATGGCTTGGACCTGTAATGTCTCCTGAAAACCTCATGTTTTGATAGCTCATTCCCCAGTGCAGCAAGGATGAGAGTTGTGGTTTTAAGCAATGATTAGATGGTAGTGCCTGTAGGCGGATCAGTGGATTAATCCATTTTATGTATTAATAATTTGAATAGACTACTACTGGGTGATACCTGTAGACCTGTGAAGCATGGATAGAGAAAGTATGTCACTGGGGTGTGACCTTGGAGTATATCTGTTCAGGGGTCTTTCCTCTCTTCTCTCTCCTTCCTGGTTTCCATAAGCTGAGCAGTTTTTCTCTACCATGCCTTTCTGCTCTGATATTATCTCCTACCTCAGATGCAGATCAATGGAATCAGCTGACTAAAGACTGAGACCTCTGAAACCGTGAGCCCAAAATGAAGTTTTCCTTCTTTTAAATGTTCCTTTCTGTTATTTTGATTACAGCAATGGAAAGCTAACTAACACAGGACCTGAAAAAATATTTCTTTAAGAAATAAATAAAAATGACCAAGGTATTTAAAAAGATGTTCAACATCACTACTTATTAGGGAAATGCAAGTCAAAGGCATTATGATGTATCACCTCACATCTATTAGAATAGCTATCATCAAAAAGACAAGAATTTATAAGTGTTAGTGAGGACTTAAAGATAAAGAAACTGTTGAACACCTTTGATTGGAATATAGATTGGAGCACGCATTATGGAAGTCAGTACAGAGCTTCTTAAAGAAAAATCATGTAACCATGCAATAACTCTGTTGGATATACAACCAAAGGAAATGAAGTCATCACTTCATGAAGGTATCTGCACTGTCCTGTTCATTTCAACATTATTCACAACAACCAAAATATGTGGAAACAAACTAAATCTAATTGTTTATGGATGGAAGAATGGATAATGAAATTATAATATACATACACAGCATAGAATACTTTTTCAGCCTTAAAAATGAATGAAGAGAGAACCTTATATTTGTCACAACATGCACAAACTTGAAGAGCATTAAGCTAAATGAAATAATTCAGATACAGATAAGTAATATGTGATCTCACTTAACGTGCAATAAAAAATGCAAATTTACAGATATAGAAAATAAGTCAGTTGCTACCAGGGATAAGGTGGCCAGCTGGAAAGTTATAAGGAGATGCAACCTAAGAAGTGTAATTCATTCTTTTACCAAAGGTAAATAGAAAAACATAAATAAGCTTATGCTTATTTTAATGTCTCCTCTTCCAGACAGCAAATATTCAACTGTCCATATTTATAATTTTTACATATTTTAAAATACATCCTATGCCAAATGTTTATATAAATAACATGAAATATTATGTAATATTGTTTTGCTCTTTATTAACTTATAAAAGCATTAAAAATATATATATATATATATATATATATATATATATATATATATATATATATATACATTCTTCTCTTTATGAGATTCTTATCTATTGACATGTAATAATTCAATTGCAAGGCTGGGGTATAACTTTGTTTTAGAGTACCCACTTAGTACGTATGTATATTTATGCAATTAAATGTTAATTACAAATTTTAATTGCCCATTTGCAAAATGGTAGGCTATTAGATTATTCTCACTTTTTTTTTTTTTTGCTTTTATGAACATCTTACCACAACCATTATACATATCTCTTTGTGTATTTGGAATCAATTTTAAATACATTTAATATTTCTAAATTTTCCAATTTTCTACCTAAGATGGTTTAAACAACATTAAACCCCATCACTGATAGTATATTGGATTTACCAAAATCCAGGGCTATTTAATATATAGAGTTTTTAATATTTGCTGAATTAGTGGATGTGGAATTATGTATCATGATGGTGTTAATATTCCTCTATGATTGCCATTTGCAATAGGTTTATGATTCCTAGCATGTAGTACCTATTCTATGCAAAATTCCTTACTTTCTGAATTTTATTAAAACCAGTTTAGTTATATATATAGGACCTCAAATGCCAGTTTACCAGTTACTGAGATGCAAAGACATACACATATTTTCTACACTCTATTTATGAACTATCATTTGGCTTTAGCATATGATGACTCTAGCGAATGATACAAAAGGTAATAAAGTAGAAAGTGGTCTTTTACTGTGGCTATACAATCACTAACTGGTTACAAGGTAAAATTCCTCACATAGTTATTGCTGTAACAGTGATAACATTTACATCATATTCAATTTTGCAAATTCTTTTGTAGGTCTTCATGATGGTGCTATACTAATTCCATGGAGGATATTATTTGTTCACATGAAGCCTGATACACTGAAAAAGCACATACTAATTTATATTCTCCCACCCTGGCTGGTTTCAAGCTACCATGGTGATATCATTGAACATGGAAGTACCAAGAAGTGCTGGGAGCCATTAGCCAAGTAGGTATGACAATTTCCTTGCCAGCGTACCCCATGTTGCTGACATGTTGCAGTGACATTGAATGTAGGTGACCTTGCTCAAGGACCAAGGCAGATTAGGGTGTTCCCGGTTTTAAGATAATCGTGTTTAGGGCATTCCCAGTTTAGGTTCCAGGTTTAAGGTTTAAGATTATTCCTGCTGGGAATAGGGCGTATCCTGCTGCCTGAGTTCCCCTTGAGTTCTCACGGGATTCAGACAGTATATTTTGGGAGACAGAAGCCCAGTGGGAGTGGATTTGGGCAGAGAATGTGGATTTCCCCAGAACGTGATTGTAGACGGCTGGTGTCAGTTCAGGAATAAAGAGTTGCTGTTTGAATCTACAAGCTGTGTGGTGGCTCGTGATTTGTGCTCAGCCAGACTGCGGCAAAGAAGTACTAGAATTCACTCTCTAAAGTTAAGACATCTTGGACTACATACATATATAACAGAAACAGAGAAAAGAATTTGGGTTACCTTTTTAAAATTTTTTATTGGTACATTATAATTATACATAATAGTGTGATTTAGATTAGCTTTTTGCATTAATTCTTGCATATATCTTTCAATTTTATGTGGGAGGTGGAGAGTACTACATTTGTCTTATTGATTTATTTTGGCCATTAATCATTTGCTAAGTACATGTGTTCTGACTTTTATATTTCAGTCTGTGACTATCAGTGTTTCTTTTGACTCACAGAAGTTTTGTTTGTCATTTTGATTTTTCTCAATGTTATTTTTATGGCAATCTGAGAAATTAATTCCTTTGCCAAAGCTATAAAGATATCCTACCATATATTCTAAAAATTTGAAGAACATTTTCGTATTTATATTGTTAAGGTATATAGAATTAATCTACATATGTGAAGCGGAGGTGATTAATTTATTTTTCAAATGTGTAATCACTTGTCTCAAGTACTGAATTGTCTATCCAGTGCTCACTTATCTGCCGTGGCCGTGACATGTTGGTAATATATCAAGTTTCTGTAAAAACATGGATTCGTTATTGAGTTTCTGTTTATTCTGTTAGTCCATTTATTACATCTGTTCCGACACTAGATTAACTTATTTTTCATAGTGTTTATAGTAAGTGTTGAAATCTCATAAGGCAGGTTTGTCACTACTTCTTCAAAATTCTCCTGGGTATATTTATCACCCTGATTTTTTAATATAAACTCATTTTGACAAGTTCCACAAAAAAAGCCTACTAGGAATTTGTCCAGAATTACAATAAAGTTTTATACTAATTTGGACAGAATGAATATTTGTATGATATTGTGCCATCTTTCCCATACATGTTATGCATATTTTTATGCATAATGTTTCTTAATGATTAGTGTTTCTTTAGTGTTTCTTAATAAATAATTTTATTTTTTCTCCATAAATAAATTCCTCAGCAAATTGTAAGCTTTGCTCCTATTTTAAACATCATGTTTTAACACTCCATTTTCCCAACAGTCTCTTGCTTGTATAAATCAAGTGACCCGATGAATTCAGTAATAGTATGATACATTTAAAGATTTTTTTCTTGGGTTTTCAGGTAAACAAACTTTGAATGTAATGACAAATTTTTCCTTTTTAAACCCTAAATGATTCTATTGTTTGTTCTCAACTCACTGCATTGGAACTATATATGTGGGTGATGTGTGCATATGAAAAAGTTTATCTGAACACCACCTATATCCAGTAGGTTTCAGGGTAGTCTTCTGCTCAGTTCTCATAAGACTAAAATCAAGGCATGAGCTGGCCACATGCTCACAGGAAGACTCCCTGATGAAGAGGTCTTCTTCTGTGCCCATTCAGGTTGTTGGCAAAATTCAGTTCCTTATACTTCTGCAACTAATATTTGCATTTTTTTGCTGACCATCAGCTGAGAACTGCCACTGAGGTGGCTCTTAGGTCCTTGCCTTTGGGTCACCCAGTTTGATTTTTTTTTTCCTACAAAAGCATCCTGTCTCCTTCTGAAGTTAAAATTCTAAAGTTCTCTCTCTCTTTTTTTAAAATTTCTTATCATTGTGTTTTATAGTCT